>NC_141596.1:61429072-61729072 GCF_047967505.1 Dipteris shenzhenensis
ATCAAACATGATAGTTTATAACGTGTAACATAAGCAAACACCAGCTAATGGGGGAGGAAGAGACTATGGTGACCATATCAATGTCTCTTGGAGGTTGTACATGACCTATGGGATAGAAAGAGGGTTATAATGACAAAATGTAGCATACCATGTGAGAGCTAACCTAGTGGTGGTTGGTAGTGCGATATCATGTGCTCACTCAAGAATTATTTCCTAAATTCCAGGACCTAATCGATGAACATGCCCATGGCATTATGATGGCCTAGTTGTGAGAGGAAATGAGCAATGGTCTCGTGCCCCTACAAGTTGTAACAACATGCTATCTCAAACAAAGGGGTATGTTGCACATGTAGGAGGGACTATTGCTTGATCTATATAGCTAGTGGGAGATGATCATGCCCTCTATGTGCTAGCATCCCATCTAGAGGGCTTACATTGTTATTTGTGTGTGTTTGAGTATTGGCTCAAAGCAAGTATGTTCATGTGTGAAGATTCCACTCAACAAAGAAGGCGGATTCGTATGATGGGTTTATATGTTGTATATAATACTAGGATTTTTTTATAATGGCTCCCATAACTCCAAGAACTTATGCTACAGACAAACTTCTGAAGCATCCTTCCCACTCTGACAAAGATTTATACAGTTGCTTAAACACAAGAACATGGTCAATGGAATCCCATTTATCAAAGAGGGAGAATCGTGTGAAGGATGTCCTTATGAGAAACAATTCATAGATTCTTTTCCAAAGGGTCACACCACAAGAGCCAAGAGACCATTAAAAGTGGTACATAGTGACATTGCAAATTATGTGAATACAATATCATCATCACTTAAATCTAGCAATTACTTTGTCACATTTATCGATAACTACACTGAAAAAGTATTTGTCTACTTCATGATGCAAAGGTCTTAACTTCTTCAAATGTTTAAAGAATCTAAGGTGATGGTAGAAACTTAGTCTGGTTGTTGAATCAAATGCCTTTGATGCAAAAATAGATAGAGTATGTCTCCAAAGCATTTACTAGCTTTTGCAAATAGTAGGAAACGTGCACAAAGTTTTCCTTTTAGTGGAAAGAAAGAGCCAAACCTTTGATAAGTGTGCAAGGAGCATGATGCAAACTAAGGACACATCTGACAAGTATATGCTAAGAGCAGTTTGCACAATTGGCTCCCCATTAATGCTTTATGTGATATGACACTAAAGGAAGCATGGAGTGGACATATCTCAATGTATTTGGATCAACTTCTTACGGTCATGTGTCAAAGGACAAGAGCAAGTTTAATTCCCAAGAGTAAAGATTACATCATGCTTGGGTTACAAAGGAATATAAAGATTATAAGCCATAACATCCTATAACTCACAAAATGTTTGCTCTCTATGATGTGATGTTTGATGAGAAAGTATACCAAGCTACTTTCGATCATTGTCATGAGGAATCAAATGGAAGAGTAGACAAACAAATACATGACAATGTCATAGATGTAGATTTGCAAACATCCATAGAACATGGTATATCTGATAAGGAGCTATTAATGAAATTGGAAAGCATGCCCTAAGCATTTGCAAATTCTCAACCAAAGAGCATATCTCATGTACAACATGACCAAGAACCCACCATCATCCAGGAAAATCCCAAAGAGGCAAAGAAATTTGTGGATGAGGCAGAGACATTGCCAAGGACATGAAGCCTAGAAGATTGCAAGCAACCTTTCGGTGTTTTGTGGCACAAGTGAAAGAACCTATTCACTTCCTAGGGGCAAAAGATCCTAAGGAATGTTTTGTGCTATGGAATAAGAATTTAATGGGATTTAAACTAATGAGGCTTGGTAGTTGGTGAACCACCCAAGGGAAATAATGTCATTGGTTGCAAATGGGTGTACAAGGTCAAGCACAAAGCTGATTGGAGTCTAGAAAAATATATATGATAACATTGGCAACAAACTGATATGCTTAGTAGGAGGGAATTGAGTATAAGGAGACTTTTACACCCATCACAAGATATGTAATTACACATGCATCGAATGAATGTCAAGTCTGCATTCCTTAATGGAGAGCTTCAGTAAGAGGAATATATGTGGCAATTGAAAGGATTTATTTAAATGCTCTATCTGGATGACCCTCATTGTGGGAAGCTCATCAAGGAGGTCAAGGTTAACCTTTGCAAATAGCTTGGAAATGCATGATTTGGGCTTCTTGGTGTTGATATAAAACAAATGGAGAAAGGCATTTCTCTGAGTGAAACAAGGTATGTTGGCTCTATTTTGAAGCGGTTCAAAATGTTGGATGTCATACCTCTCGACTACACATATTGAGACTAGGCCCAATGTGTAAAAGCTAAAAAGTGATCATTGGTAAGCTCATGTATTTGATGACATTATTCCCCAGTGCAACAGTAAAGTTCTTTATATACCTAATATTAGTAAGCTGATCTATTTGATGACATCATTTCTTATGCAGTATTAGAGTTCTCCATTTTGTGACATCATTTCCTAGCAGTATTAGATTACCCTATATACTTAATCACCTACTCCATGTATACAACATATACACATATGTCTCGCCACATGTACATGGATGATGACCATACCAATGAACCATACTTAACAATGTAGACTCTTTTTCCATATTGTGCATATGGGAACTACAATCACATGTGTATATGGATGATGACCTTCCCTATGAACCATACTTAACAATGTAGACTCTTTTTCCATATAGTGTATATGGGAACTACAATCACACAAGAAGTAGTATATTTTCACTACTATTATGGAGGCCAAATGGGAAATGTTGTGCAAAGCTTTGATTCTGGTTGTTAGCACCACAACATATATATGTTGCTAACACTAAGAACTGATTCACAAAAAGCATATTGATAAATGCACTTTAGAGAAGCACACACAAAGGAAATTGATTTGGCAAGGAGGTCAATTCATGTCATCATAATGCGTGTAATTTTGGAGAAAGTTAAGTGGGGAGCTTCCCATGGAATATTTTAGCATTACACTATGTAATTACCATGTAGCATGGGAGCTAAGACATGAGAGTAGTTCTTTGGATGGAGGTGGATGGTAAATGGATCCAAGGCCGAGGATGCTCAAAATGGTGGGCGACTTAAGGGAGGTACCTTTGGTGGGCTCCAAACTCGCATTTTTGACAAATAGGAGGGGTATTGAAGAGCGAGAAGGTGCCTTTAGTTGTGGACCATTGATATTGGGTAGATCTATGGTGGAGATGGATTATACAATTGAAGAGTGGAGATGGATGCACATCTTGGAGGATGGAGATGCATTTATACAATTGGATGGCTATGATTGAAGGGCATAATCAATGGCTCAAATTGAAGTGCCTTTTTGGTGCAACTCTCCCCTTGGATATCCTTTAAATCAAATGGATGGCCCGTATTAAAGCGCCTTTTTGGTGTACCTCCTCCCTTGGATCTCTTTCAAATCAATGGCTACAATTGAAGCGCACTTTGCTTTCATGTCCTCCCTTGGATCTCCTATAAATCAATGGCTAAGATTGCAGTGCTTCCTTCTTTTATCTCCTCCCTTGGGTCTATTGCTTAGTCAAGGGCTTATATTTGATCCCTCTAATCCTTTGATAGTATCTCTTAGATCTGCCCCTTGATCTAATGATTGGCTGGGACTGCTCTACCACAAATTTGAATATGAACCTTGGATTAGAGATCAGATCAATGGCTAGGAGTGAGGATCATGGGTCTAAACCATGGGTGAGAGGTCTCCCTACCCATGAATGCTCAACATGGCCTTTTGTACACCTCAACATACCATTGCCTCACATGAAGGAGCACTCTCATTGGTACACCTCAAATCTCTATCTCGTCCCTTGAAACTAGGAAACACTAATCGGAGGCCCTTTTGAGACCGCATTTCTCCCCTAATGGCACAGTGCGGGCATCTCAATTTCTATGGTGTGCAATATGATCGCCTTGTAGAAAAAAGCAGATAAGATGGGGATCATGTTAATACAAGAGGGGCTAAAATTGGGGTCGGTAGAAGGCACGGTGATGATGAACACGTGAAAAGAAATGAGGCTGCTAGATGAGCAGTGGGTTAGATGAGCAAGGGAGCAGATGAGTGGATGACAGTTGGACGTGGGGAGCATGGAGCAAAGTAGCCAAATAGTAGAGCTGAGATGTGGACAAGTGGATGAGAGCTAGAAGTGGGGAGCATGGTGCAAAGTAGCCAAATAGCATTCTTCGTGTTCAGGGCCATGGTTAAAATAGTAATAGTGGCACTCTACTTAATCATCCAAGTAATAATGAGCCACCTTCAATTAATCAAAATTCAAGCTGCCAAATAATCCCTCATGGGCCACCGTGGTGACTAGAAGATTAATTGCACGTATGCAAGCCTGGTGGTGCCGTCCAAATAATCATGAGCCATCTTCAATTAATCAAAATTTGAGTCACCAATTAATCACATGCTTGGCTACATAGTGATGTATTTTGCAACCTTTAGAGGCCACCTTTGCCATCCAAACCTTCATCAGAAGGCCTAGAGAATATCGAGCTTTAAAATAAGGTCACCATTTTGAATAAAATTCTAACATTTAGAAGGCTAGAGTAAAATTTAGACCGGCATGCAAGCCCGTCCAATTATAGAATCATGAGCCGCTATTTAATCACATGCCACCATAGTGACTAGTGATTAGTTACACTAAAAATAATTTACAAAATATCACTTCTCCATGGAGACATAAAATTGCATGCAAGCCCTTCCAAATACTCATGAAAGAGCTGCCATACCAGTGACTGGTAATTAACTAGTAATCAATCGCATGCAAGCCTGGTGGTACCGTCTAAATAATCATGAACCACATTCAATTAATCAAACTTTGAGGCACCAATTAATCACATGCTACCCATCCAGATAATCATGACGGAGCCACCATGCCTGGCATCATGGGCCACCATGGTGGTGACTGGTAATTAACTACACTCTACTTAATCACATGCAAGCCCGGTGGTGCCATCCAAATAATCATGAGCCACATGTTATTAATCAAAATTCAAGCCACCAATTTTGTGTATGGAAAATACTTATGGCTAGCCTTTGATGCTTGCGGCAAAGTTGTCTTACCAGTATGGAGGAGAACTGTTATGTCTTAGAGAACCCATTGTGGTGACTGCTAAATAGGCCTCACCCAACCACCATGGTGACCCTCACTTGAGCCAACCACGTTGTCCCTTACTCTAATAAAGCCTCTACTATTCCATTTCATTCACCATTTTTTACTCATTTCGTTGTTTCATCTAGACCTTACTCCACCATTTTTGGCTTCCTTGATCGTTCCTCCTTTTGACCTTTCTCCCTTGCACTCTTCCTATAACTTTTATCTCCTCTCACAATGGATTCCCCTGGATACATCAAGCTCCAAAATGTGTCATCCTGATCCTCCATGTCTGGACAGTCCGAGAGCCTCTCACACAATCTTTCCTTCCCACCTACATAGTGCGAGACCTTCTCACACAATTGTTCCTTCCCCAATCATGAAATCGAGACATACAAGAGCTCCTTATACAATCTTTCCTTCCCTAATCTTGAAAATAGAGAGCTTTTCACACAATATTCAAAATACCGATTTAGATTCTCTCACCAACTTCACCAAGTTGATAGATGAAGTGAACGTGAAGGAGAGATACATTGTCTGTTAAAGTCAGAGCATTAATATCAAGGAAAAAATGATTGAAAAGGCTCTAGGCATTCTTTGAGGCAATTCACAAGAAAAATTATTGGAGAAGTCATGGAAGGATAATTAAATTTTCTTTAAAAAACAAATAGCAAGTAAATATAGCAATTTAGTCTCTTCAAGACATAGAAGTGGTGGGCTATATTATTGCCTCATGCTCATGAGGAGCCAGACTCGCGACAACCCCATTTCAGTGACTATGGGAGAAGAAACCTTGAGCTAAAGATCTCTAGAAATCCAACAACAAGGGAGATGAATGACCTCCTTAAAGGACCAAAAGGAAAATAGTGTCAGGCCATCCTCGCTTGGGAATTTCTATGGTTGAGGGCCTCTAAGAGCTCCACATCTGTCAAAGTGGCCACCACCTATCTATTGCGATGCATGGGTGATCAATGAGGGATGTCAACCCCAAATGCTCTCCTCGTGAACTTTGCTTCTCGCACTAGGGATCTTGGCTGCTAACCATGAAAATAAACTACTCCCAAGTGCTATAATCAATTGAAGGCATCATTAAGAAGAAGGCTCTTTCTTTCTTGTCCTCGTCAAACTCTATGTCATTGAATTCTCCTCCAATAATCCAAGAGTCCACATTTGAGAGCCTCTCGAAAAGACCTCTCTAGAGAGGTGCATGCTACAGATGACATGTAGGTGCATACACATTCGAAATCCCAATCTTGGAGTCTCCCATCCTCAGGCCTATCCATGTAGCCCATTCTCAGGCCTATACATGTAGCCCTTGCTCCTAGGCTATTAAAATGCACACACCCCACTCCCACCCTTAGCTAGAGACCAAAACTCTAGACCTCTTTGTCGGATATCTAAAGCTAGCCCTTGTATAATGTCAACTGATCGTCCCACCCTTGGCTAGAGTGAGTGGATGGCCAAGGGTGGGCATTGAGGTAGAAGAAGAGAGGAAGGGGATGGAAGTCTACCAAAATATCAAAGAATGCCTCTCCCTTACGTGTTGTAGGTCATCCAATGTCTCCTCCTCTTGGGTGGGGGGCTGGTGATGTCTTTGGATCTTTGCACTTTCCTTGCTAGGATTCTTGCAGTCCATGCAAGTCCCACCTCCCTCCATTCCTCCCTAATTAGAAAATTCCAAAGGTCCCCTCCCTTCTTTCAGATTTCAGAGCATCATTGCATGGATAATTCCCATATTCCGGAGCATCATCTGGATTATCATTCTCCTTCCATCCCTCCTAGATGGAATATGGCGGTGTGGACCATCGGAGGGATAATAACTCGAGTCATTCTCGGATGGCTCAACCTAAGAGGTTTGAGAATCCCACCATTGTCTATCTATGTAGGGAGATCTATACTCTTGCCTCTCCTACTATTTTCTTGGTCAAGGCTACGAGTGGGAGGAGGCATGACTTGTACTATAAGGGTAAGCTCTTGCATGGGTGTCCCATCTATTTGCACGTGAGGCACTGCCTTGGGAGGCCAAAGACCTTGATCCTCTATCTTTTCTCATCAATGTCTAAGGTCTTTAAAAGAAACTCCTCTATAAGGGACTCTAGTAACTCCACGGTCATGTTAATCCATAGAATACCATCATTTGCAAGGATTGAGGCTATTATGGGTGGGGATAGTAGCACGGTTCTGAAGCAAGCCTTGATCAAAGATAGAATCAACCTATATTCCTTCCAAAGCATCAGCAAATGTGACATCATGGGAAACCTTGCCACATTATATATCGTCTCCATGTTGCCTACCATAAAATTGTGGTACTAAGGTTTGAAGAAGACCAAGTGGAGGCCATAAAAGATGGCCAAGGACTTTGCTCCGTAAGGCTTTGGTAGTGATGGGAGAACTCTATTGAGGAGGAAGACTCCTCTCCCATAGATGGATGTGGTCACCCTCTAGTGCCAAGCTCACCTGAACCTAACTTGAAGTGGGCATGAGGCCCATAATGTGCCACATTATTGCTCTACCTTGAAGGGATTGTATAGCTATTTGCACCTACTACTTGTCCTCTAGAGAAAGGGAGATCAAAATTGTTGGGGGCTCGAGGACTTGCCCCATGAGAGACCCTATGGCCAAACTAAAAATTCATTGACAACCTTTCTCTTTTTTGGCAAACAAAGAACACCACCTTCCAATGCAACAAGAGGAGGGAGGAGGATGAAGGGGAATGGTAAGGGGAGATGGGAAATGATAGAGAAACAATGAGAAAGAAAAACCCTCAAGGGGTGAAAAAGAACAACCCAAAGGCTTTAGAAAAGGAAAAAAGGGGAATGGGCTTGAGAGGTCTGCTCTTAGCCCAAAAAGAGCTAAGTGCTAGCAGGATTAGCAAATGGAGGAGGGCAGAAGGATAGCAACCAATCATAGAGAGAGGAGTGAGGGTCGGCTAGTAGGGGCAAGTAGGGAGAGCCCTATGGACTTGATCATAGTTTTTTGGGGCACCTTGTCCTTGTGTCCTAAGTAACCACATTAATAAGTAAGAGCCAAGAAACCACACTAGTAGTAGGTAAAATCCAAGTAACCCTATATGCACAAGTTGTAAGCTTGGCAATGCCACTCATGGGGACAAAAATAGTTGAATCCAAAATTTCCAGTAGATCATAGTTGAACTAATAAACCCAACCTTTGAAACAAATTTAAATAGAGCTTTCTTCTAGTAGGTTCCAATCATGGAGATTAAGAATGGGTCCACCCTTCTCACACTTTCGCCATTATTTAGACATAAACTATTCATACGTTGATGGCCATTTGGACGAGCATGCAAGAGACCTCACGAGTAGCCTCCAAGCAGCTTCTGCCAAGAGGGCTATATTCCTTAGGGAATGGAGAAGCTCTCATTTTTCTTAGAGTACACCGCAGGCTTGAGATGGCACTTTCAGCCCACAACCTTGATTTATTTCTTGTTCCCTCTGAGGAGCTCTTTATTGGCCCCTTCTAGGGTGTGCTTGCCTGATGTATTTCTACATGGAGCTCTTGTGGGTTTTGTTCAAACTCAATAGAAGTCATTTTCTCGAAAAGGAAAGTTAAGATCTCCCTCAATGGGTCCTCCAACAGACAAAGAGGGAAGAAGGGACAATACTTCAAGATGGAAAAGAAGCATGGAATAAAAATTTCCTCATAATGCCAATTCTAAGATTTGAGGAGACTAACCAAGCTAGTATTCAACGTGGCGAGATAAAGAGGGGAATCAGTGTCCAAATTACACCCTACGTAGAAGACATATTAACAAAGTTGAATGCATACCTAGGTTGTCACTAGAGAGGACGCATGGTACAATAGATGCAAAAGGAGAGTAAGATTGTGTATGCAACAAGACCAAATCAAACGTCCTAGGGTGTTTAGATCATCAAAGGAAGCAACAATTATGGAGGCAAAGGCTCACCACCACCCATCTTATTACCTATTACTAGGATGAGAAAGAGGCTTTCCGATAGAAGATGGTGTCTATATCATATCATCACATATATAACAAAGTAATTTTTATAAGAGGTTTTAAATAGAAACTAGCATTTCCATAGATTAAGCTATTTTCAAGAGTTTGTAGAATCAAAAAACATACAATGTAACATAAAGGATTACACCACATAATCTACCATCTTCTAATGTATTGAAGTGGTACGTCTACAGGGAAGTAGAACGAATGACATGGTAACTCTAATTCTATGCAAATCTATGCTGTGTTTCACCATAAACTTTTTGGCCTGCCCTTGGCCAAGTCTAAGTGATGGTGCATCGTTTAAGAAGCTAAATTTCCATTTATGGCCCCATCATTTTCTCCCCCCCCCCTCTCTCTCTCTCTCCTTCTTCTTTTGCTGCTGCTACTTCTTCTTCTCTCTCTCTCTCTCTCTCTCTCTCTCTCTCTCTCTCTCTCCATTTATGGCCCCATCATTTTCTCCCCCTTTCTCTCTCTCTCTCTCTCTTCTTCTTTGCTCAATTTGCCCCGGAAGGCCTCTTGAATGTATTCAACTTGGTTTTTGGCGTCCCCCTAGGGCATTGGCCTAATTGATGGAGTCTTCTCAAAGAAGCTAAATTTTTATTTATGGCCCCATCATTTTCTCTCCCTCTCTCTCCTCTTATCCTTCTCTCTCTCTCTCTCTCTCTCTCTCTCTCTCTCTCTCTCTAGCTCGCTAAGCTAAAATTTCATTTATGGCCCCATCATTTTCTCTCCCTTTCTCTCTCTTTCTCTTTTCTTTGCTGCTTCATATTCTCTCTCTCTCTCTCTCTCTCTCAGGCCTCTTGAATGTATTAATAAAAAGAGATTTGAGATTACGTAAAGTACCAAGCAACACCCCATGCAGGGTGGCTCCCACATCACGCTGCAGATGACTAGTGTGAGTCTTGACATGCAACACTGGCAAGATTGCATGTCAGGCCAAGATGGTACCATAAACTAGTTTTACCCTATTGCGTGCCAAGGAAAGTCCACCACCGAAGACGTTAGTTGCTATAGTATCTGGTAGATGCTAGCCGATAACTGTGGAAAGTGTAATTTCGCAAGGATCATCCGTCAAGCACTAAGTAAACCATTAAACAAGCAATTTGGTTAGTTTGTTGAATTCGCTTCTGTTTTAGTTACGCTTGGTAGACGATACTTCGGTCGAGTGTCACAGGTTTAGTTAGGAGGTGAAACATAATGTCTATGAAAGCTCAATTTGAGCACGGATTTAAAGCTTTGGAAAATCGCCCTCCTTGAATGACTGAGGACATTGAAGTGAATAAGGCACATTTTGTTTTCCAAATACTTTTCCAAGGCATTTGGAAAACAAAATAAAATGCTTGGGAGACTATTTATCCCATTTGGTAATTTGTATACAGACGGCCTTATTTTTGTGAGAAACTTCTTTTGACATTTTTAAGTATTGAGAAGCTAAAGTTGATTTTACTTTTGTTTGTTATGGTTGTCTAGTTGGAGCTTAACCTTGCCATTTTGTCTGGAGCCCTTTATGTATACTCCACGTAAGTAAGGTCAACCTCCTTATCAGTTTAATATGTAAATTATTTTTTAATTTGTCTTCACTTATTGAATGACATCATCTTGTAGGCAACAATGCCTTGATTAAATTTGAAAAAGTCCTTTATGATGTATTCACGATTGTAGAAATAAGAATGCATGCAGAGAGAAAACACGCTTGTCTACGTGAAAAGAAGCTTGTATTCATCAACGTAGGTATAAACCATATAGGCCAAATGTTGACGGTTACTGAAATTGACCAATAGAGACGATCCAAAAGGATCGTCCTTATTCAAGCTATCCTAGAAAAGACCTTAGGACTGAGGTATCAAGCAGAGACCTCTGCTTGAAAAGACGCAACCCAACTTCAATTGCACGGGCTGGGTCGCCTCCATCTGAAACCTGGTGAGAATACCAAGCATGTATCTCTGTTGATAGAGCTTGATATCACTTGTAATGGAATCTCTTTGAATTTGTATGTCGAAATACTAAGCATGACCATTGTCAATCATTTCGAACTCAAGAGAAAGTTGAAACACTGCAGACAGGCAAGGATCATCTTTAAGATTTGCTAGTCAATTGAGCACCGCATTCTTTCTCCCTGCTTCATGACCTAGGACTTGGTGGCTTGGCTCTCTCTTTCGGGGCCTTAGGTCTTTTATGAGAGACATGGTACTTCTTGGGCTATCCCACCTCAACAACATTTGGTCTAATCATGCTCTCTCCCGTCTCTCCTTACAAACCTGCTTATGCCTTAGTAGATACTTCATGGGAGATTCTGACATATTATAGTGTGGCATATTTGGAGATCCAGATGCGCAAAGGCTTTGGATCGCTCCGAGATCCACCCTTCACACACCTTGGCCAGTATTTGGACAGATGCTGCACACACCTTGGCCAGTATTTGGACAGATGCTGCACACACCTTGATGTGAGCATGCAACAATTTTTCCTGGCAGCTTCTACTAGGAGGATTGTTTTTCTTAGGGAGTGGAGTGGCTCACTATTTTTCCTGGAGTCCGTTGCAGAGTTGAGATTGTAGGAACAAGAATGGAGAAGAGTTGTGAACATGAGAACAAGAAGTGAACGCAAGTGAACTCCAACTGAAATGTTCAAATGAAACAATACAAGTACTTGGTAAATATAGTACCCAAGTACTGGTCAACCATATAGTTGACTTATGGCCTACAACACCATATCATTGTAGATATCTCTACAAATCCCCCCTCAATGATAAGGTTGAAGTACTCTAGAATCTAGTCTTAGTAGTACCTGAAGTACCTTGGTTGCACAAATTCATCCACATGAGGATATAGCAACCTATGGGAGTACAAAAGAAAACAATGTCATTTTACAACCCCCCTTGACATTGTTTGTATGTCTCGTATCCCCAAGCCATGTCGATGTCGTGTGAAAAGAGGTGCTGACATGCTTTTAGTGAAGATATCGGCCACATCGTCCTTAGTGGAACAATATGTGAGGTCGATGAAGCCATTTGTAATACAAACCTGCACATAATGATAGTGATTCTCAATGTGTTTCATGCGAGCATGAAATACAGGATTGTTTCCAATAACAATGCAACTCTGGCTGTCACAGAAGATCTGAGTTGCATCACCATCCTGAGCATTATACAAGTCATGCAGAAGCTTCCTCAACCACATACATTCCATAGTGGCTGAATTTGCAGCTTTGTACTCTGCTTCATTGCTAGAGAGAGACACTCGGTCTTGCTTCTTACTGAGCCATGAGATACATGTTGAGCCCAATGAGAAGCAATAGCTGGAAGTGGACCTGCGATCATCTATGTCCCCTGACAAATCTGAGTCGGTGAAGCCACTCACAGAAATGTCACCATCTGAAGCATAATGCAATTGGCTTTGAAAGGAGCATGAAGATGAGTACAACTCTTGAATGAATATGGGAGGCCTAGGGCCTTTCTTTATAGACTAGGCCTAGCAAAAAGCTAGGGCCTGCTTTCTAAAAGAAAGTTTTACAAAAAAAACCAAGCTTTTGGTGCTTTTGGTGCCTTATGTATCTCATGGGCCCTCCTTTAAAGAGGTGCCCCCCTTGTCCATGCTTTTAGGCCTCGTGGGATGTGGCTTTTGTGCTTTTCTCCCCACTCTTGGGTTCTATTTGCACTCTCTTAGGTCCTACACATTGCACAAACAAGTTCCAACACGTTAACCCATCAAAGGTTAGCGAAATGCATGCATTCCTAGTTTTTGGACTCATCCTAGTCCCTTGTGGACGTCCCCACAGTTCTCTTCTACCAATGCAAAGCAAAAGTAAAAGTAGTTAAACTTATTCTAGTCCCTGCTATGCATGATGGAGTTTATGGTTTTCAATATTATGAGTGACTATCGTGAGATTGAAACTGCACTATGTTGTATTTTTAGAGGATGAGTTTGGGAATGTTCCTGGATTCATCTAGGTATATGCTTCTGCCGTATTAGCGGACATGCAAATTTCACCTTTGTGAAGTTTTCGTCCAAGTTGTGGCCTGCTGGTATTGCGATAATTCTTTCTATCTTAAATGGTGTGTTTCCCTATCAGCTCGTTTGGGAGAGACTAAAATGAAATCGTTTAGACTTCACAAGCAATTGTAGCTTGAATGAAGAGATTAGGACTACTTTTTGATTAGCCTTCTCCTTTAGTGCTAGCCTTCGTCATGGCTGAGTTTGCCCTTCACCTCTGCAATGCCGACAGAAACTCAGTACGAAGACTTTGTATAAATGGATGCTCAAGTAGGTGGGTGTGTGGATTCGTATGTGTGAGAGCATATTTTTATACTATGGTCTACACGCACTGTTGGGCGCTGATGATGTCTGTGGGGATGTCATCGTAGCTAGTCCCTACTATGCGTGATGGAGTTTATGGTTTTCAATCTTATGAGTGACTATCGTGAGATTGAAACTGCACTATGTTGTGTTTTTAGAGGATGAGTTTGGGAATGTTCCTGGATTCATCTAGGTACAAACTTATTCTAGTGAACCAAAGTCAGTTTTCTTTGACCATAGTCAATCTGATAAAGACTCTTCTTTATTTCTTGGGAGAAATACCACTTGGTGACATTCTTGACCGTTTGCAAGCCAACTATATGATACTGCTTTTGCTAGTCTCCAAATCCCACCTCTTCAACAAGTTATGATGCTCATTTTTGCTCTTCTTGCTTCTTGGTGCACCTTCATCACCACTCAAAGTGGTCTTATGACTCTAACCTCATAGGAAAAATCCTTTAAGAAGACGCGATGAGAAAGCGACAAGAATCCATTGCCAACCTCTCTTCACCAACCGTCTTCTTCACAAATCCATTGCCAACCTCTCCTCACCAACTGTCTTTTTGACAAATCCATTGCCAACCTCTCTTCACAAATCCTTCAAGAAGACGCAATGAGAAAGCAACAGGAATCCATTGCCAGCCTCTCTTCACCAACTGTCTTCTTCACAAATCCTATGAACAATAAGTTCACCACCGGTCCAAGCATCCTCCTTCAAATTAACCTAATAATCATGAACAGTTCCCTCCACTTTTGTTGACTTCAACTGGAAATCAATCAAGTCAGTCACAACCATCCAAGAATGAAAAATCTTTTGCCCACTCTCAAGGATCCACGGTCGTTCCAAGATCCTTAAGAATCCGTCTTTAGACTCGAGCAAACATGTTTACATCCAATCCCCCTTTGCAACTATTTTGCTCCACCACCTCTACGGATTACCCCCCAAACTTTGTTGATGCCACATAGTACCTGGACAAAAGTGCCTCCCAACATGTGACCTCGCACCATAGTTGCCACAGAACGGGGCTTTGACATCCGGAATGTCTGGAACATTGTTCTGACGAGAGGACATGCAAGGAACGCCTAGAACGTGCTCGGAATGCTCTCAGGTAGAGTGCTACCACGGAGCGTTGTTTCGGCATTCCCAAAAGGCTTTCCAGCCCTAATGATGGCATTCATGATGCTCACTCAACTCTTGTGGTTGCTCCACGTGCCCCTCCCATGCAGCTGCCAAATCCAGCTCTAGGACTGTGCTACCTCTTGCCACTGGGCCCACCACCCCGCATCCAATGCTCCTCTGGTCCATCAACTATCTCTAGCTCAGCCCGCGCCAACCCATGTGTCGCTAGGACTCTGATCAACAAGTTATGTGTAGTTAACGTTGAGGTAACTAAACCCCCACATGCATTCGTGGATGGGGAGGATGACAACTTCATCGATGCACTCTTTACTCTTCTCCCTGATGAACGCGACCCTCCACCTGTAGTCAACGCTCCTCTCTTATTACCCCGTAATCCTTCCTCCCCTCCTCTTCGGTGCTCCACACGCTCCACTCAAGGTGAGTACAGTGAAATGTTTCATGATTTTTGGCCCACCCCCTCCTCGCCCGCAGTTATTCCAACCAATGAAGAGGGTCAAACTCCTGAATTAGCAAAGCTATTTAGATTGTATGGGCTACCAACAGTGGTATTATAGTATGGGATAGCAAATTTAACAACCATTTTTGGAGGGTTGTATTTATGAGGTTGTAAACTATTTAAGTATGAGCACTGTGAATCATCCACGGAGTGATGGTCAAATTGAAAGAGTCTATCAAGTCATTAAGACTATGCTTTATGTATATGTAAGTAAAAAGACAAACTAATTGGAAATAGTATTTTCCCATGTTGGAATTTGCATGGAATAGCTCCACACATTCAACAATAGGTTTTAGTCCATTCCCTAGAACCGCAATTGGCAGTGGGACTCAAAAAAGAAAAGATTCAACAAGCAGTGCAAGACTTTCTTGAAGATATGAATCAAATGCTTAAATTAGCTAAAGATAGCATTAGAAAGGCTCAAGAAGTTATGCAAACCCACACTCTGGAGTTTGAGGAAAATCAAAACTCTATCTTAGGGTGTCAGAATCTTCTGACACCCTTAAGACAAGTAAATGTCTAAATTTATCTCCTAGGTATTGTGGACCCTTTTGAAATGCTTAAGAGAATTTAAGAACTTGTGCTAAATTAGCCTTACCACAGGAGGATGTACAGTACATCCAGTTTTTCATGTAAGTAGACTTAAAAGGAAATTAGGAGATGATGACAATATAATTGGAAATGAAATCCTAGTTGAACTCATTGAACCTGCATCTTTATTACATGAACCAGAAAAAAATTTAGATAGACTAGAAAAAAGAACAAGACATACAGTGTCAAGAATGTCTGGTTAAGCTGAAAGATAGACTTAAAGAGAGTCCAACATGGGAAAGGGAAACCATCCTCTAGAGGAGGTTTCCCAATTTTGTTTTCGAGGATGTAAACCATTCTCAAGGGGAAGTGAATGTACGTCAATGATAATCGTGGAGCCCTGTGATTTGTTTATGGTGAGGCAGGAAACTAAGAGGGCTTGATAGCGTGACAGTGGACATAAGAGCAACAAGATCATTGAAGAAGATTAAGAGTTAGTAAATAAAAGAGTAAGATCATTGAAGAAGATTAAGAGTTAGTAAATAAAAGGGTAAGTGCTTAGGAACAACTAGGCCTAGCATTAGAGAGGGATGCCTAGAGGGGTTAAAGAATGAGGCCCTTGGAAGGATACATGGCATCCTAGAAGTCCACATGGCATGCATTGGGTTAAGGGGTGATTCTAGAGAGAGAGAGCCTATGAAAGGTTCTCATGTAGAATACTAGAAAGAGAACATACATGAAAGCTCTCAAAGGAGTCTATGGCTGGGTGGTAACTTGAAGTAGCCCTAATCTTATTTGTCATGTATTGGATACTTTGAAGTAGAGTGATACATGACAAAGACTTTTGACAAAGCATGGGATAGTGGCATCCTCTTTGAGTTCATTGAGTATTGCATGAGATGGAATTGTTCCCTTCTTGTATTTGTTTATGATATTACTCAGGACATATATGACGATTTGTGTCTCTTCCACTTTACTCATTTTTCACAAATGGGTTGCATTTGACCTCACCCATGATGTACCTAGTTTAAGACAGGTTGTTTGAGCCATTCCCATCCCTTTGTTTTCCTTGTTAGAGAGCTAATATATATTTGTTTATCGATGTATATTTTGGGATTTGAGATAAGCAGGTTTTTTGAACTCATCCCCTCTTTATTTATTAATACCTAATACATTTTACTGCTGAAAGATTAAAGAAACAAGGATGTTCACACTGAAGGCATATTATTTGGAATGATTGGACCCTTTGTAGGTATGACAGGGGTACAGGTTTAACTATCAAGAACATCCAAGATTTTATCAGCATGGTATTTTTGTTTGACTATATTGTGAGAGTTTCCTGGTGAGCATTCTTCTAAAGAAAATTTTCCAACTTGTACCGAATTCACATAGAATGGCACCATACAAATCAATTCTAAATTCTAATTCAAAAGTAACTAAAATGTACTGTATCAATTAGTTTTTCAAATTAAGTTATTTACCAATTAAAATAAAAGCCTAACTGAACTTCCTTTGTTCCAAGTTGCATTTTGCTACCTTTAAAGGCGTGAACTTTTTTGTGTGGCGAATAAAAACGTATTAAATTTTCATAAAAATATCATAAAAGTTTACAGCCATCTATGTAGATCGTAACACCAATTTGTGTAGCACAGTTTGGAACAAAATTGATGTCCAAGTCCACACTCTAGGAATGATGCTTGCCCCTTCCATCTTCCCTACAATCCTTGTTGCCCTTGCCTTTCCCCCTCTTCCTTGCATGATTATCCCTCTCCTCCTTGCTACCAGTGCCAACACATCTCCTTGTGTGGCCTCTTCCACGTCCCTTGCCTCCTTTTATAGGTGGGAGCACCCCCCTGGCAACCTAGATCTAGATAAATGTGCCTTTGTCAACTGGGGAGTGCAGGGTCTGTATTGGTTTCATAATCGTGTAGTGTCATTTCCAGAATCTTCATTCCAATGGCTTCATGAGTGCGTATTCCAAATTTTGAACGTTGAGGCAAACTGGAAGGGAGAAACTACCCGCTTTGGAAGGTGAAGATATAGAGCCACATGATGGCAAGGAAGGTGTGGAAAAACAAAATAAATTATTTAGGCTCTTTTTTTTAAACAAAAAAAGAGAACTATTAAGTAGGACCAAAATCTAGGTCAGCCCAGTTGGTTGGCTGACAGGCTGGTCAGATAGTCTGATGCAAGGTCGGCCAGTTTGGGGCCTATGTAAAGGCCTCATTGTTGGGGGTCTGGATATTACAGTGATCCTCGAGATTGGGCTGCATCTAGAGCAGCACAAGGCCAGAGAGTCAGTTCTTGCAGGAGCAGAAGTCCCAGCATTTCGCAGCATACCTAGGTGCAGATCTACATTCTGTAAGAGGAGCATAAGGAGGTGTGTTGGAGGGAGCTTTGTCTGCAACAAACCCTAGAGCAGAACTTTGCAGGAGTTCTCTACCTTTGAGCAGCTACTGAAGCCTACACAGAGGCATGTGCACAACATGAAGAGTCCACTTCAGAGGGTGCAGCATTGAAGCCAGATTTACTACCTTACCAGTGGTTGTTACTGAAGGTGTTCGTACATCTATTGGCAGTTTTTGTACGTGGTGTCCACCAATATATATATTCCGTTTTGGCAGTTTTTGTACATGATTTCCACCATTGTATATATTCTGTTTTGGCTGTACATCAGAGTCCTCTTTCAGATCTTTTTTTTGCAAAGAAAGGAACCTTCTATTAATGCTTTAAAAACTCCATACAAAACAGCAGCCCCGAAGGTGCTGAGTATGGAAAAAACCGGATCAAGGCTGAAAGAAGAAAAAATCAGCCTGTTCCAAAGAAACCCAGCTCACTAGTGGCCTTAGGGAATCTCTGGTATAGGGGCTAGCCAGGTGGGTGGACTATGCAGCCATTGAATCCCTCACGGAGTAAAAATCTGCAGGCCAAGCCTTGCAGAAATGTGCGCACCTCGCGAAAGTCGCCCTAGAGCCCGGGGTCCCACGCTCCCAGGTGGAGCGCATCGTGTAGATGATATCCTACTAGATGGCGACCAAGGTAGCCAAGGGTGGAACCGAATGCTCGCCCATCACTAGACTACAACGAGCAACCCAAATGTTCCATGCCGTGATACTGGCTACTACCTCCCACACGCTATCCTCCGGAGGGGGATGAGGATCCGGGCTATCAGGAGGGACCGCCTCATGGAGCTCTATCCTTTGAATGCTGTGACCCTGTAAAGGTAAGCTAGAGAGACCTCATCAATCTGGAATGCGTGACCTCCCTCGGTCAACCAAGCCACCATCCCCCAGGTGTAGTCCCTTTGAAGGCTTTGCATGCAGGTCATAATTGTGAGGGCTCCCATCCTCGCTGCGCTTCGACAGCTCCAGGGGCAATGAGGGATCAGTCCTCTTTGAAATCTATGTTGCTCTCTTTACTAATCAGTGAGCACATGCAGTTGAATTGTGTCTTTCTTGGTAAATTTGCCGCTATAAGAGGGGAGTTGGCCTATACCAGGACTATACCACGCAACTACCCTATGTTTTTGTATGGGCTAGCGATCTTGGAAAATAGGTAATCCTTGTAGCAGAAAACATCCACACACCACACTTCTTTGATCACAAACATGCCAGTGGTCTGAACCAATCCTGGTCCCTCCATCAGATTCATCCAGCTGTCCCTCTCATAAGCCAAGGACTGCCTTTGTTCATGCCAAGTGTATAGGCCCTTCAAGATGTCGCATGCTTGTTTTGTAGTATTTACCAGCTGAATGTGCAGAATCACTGCAACTATTGCCATGCCAATAATCACTCCAGCAACTTCTCCCACTCTTTTTTCTCATCTAGATCGCATCTCTTGTCACATCCACTGTCAAATGGGGTTTCAGCTTCCCTCTTGTCATCAGAAAGATCCCCTTATTTTCATTATGGAAAGCATGGCGCCACAAGGGAATCAAGAAAATGCCAAGCAAGAAAAAGAAAGAAAAAAAGGAATCCCTCATTCGGAACTCACAAAACTTGAGGGAAAACCATGTAGACACAATATTAACTACACTACAAATCTTAATGATAATATTCTAAAGCTGACTGACTGTCACTTATCTACTCGAATATAGTTATCAATCCTCACAAGCAGAGACTACCCCTCGGTCCAGAGAAACATCCAATGTCGTGGGCTCAAAGCCACATGTATTCAATGGGGAAGAATGAGAGTATAAGCAAAGATGCCATTTTCAACTCATGAATATTTTGGGAGTAGGCCACTCTTTGATGGTATTAGTCTTCTTGGGATCCACCATGACCCCCTTAGGGAAAACTACAGGACTAGTCTCTTCCTTTCAAGATATATGCAATAGCCTAGGTGGTAGGGAGGTTGGGCTACTACAGTGGGGTCCTACAAGACTTTCAAGAACCTTCCTACGGATAATAGAGTTCAATGCATACACCATGTTAGGGGGAATGTGTGGTGAATTAATCAAGTTCACTCAGGTATCCCTTGGATTGGACTATAGGGGATGGTGTACAGCCCAGCTCTCTGAGATGGATGTGTGCCGTCTTCGGCAGTGGTGTACCTATTCTCGCTGCAATCTAGTGGTAGATTGGTAAGATCACATGAGGTTTCTTTCTAGGTGTACAGCTCTATTGTAGGCTTAGTTTTTTTCAGCCTAGTTAGTAGACCCAATCCATAGATTTGGGGATTCAAGAGCTGGAAGTTATGATTATTTAGATGCTCCGGATTGGTCTAATGCCCATGATTATTGAACTGACTTTTACTCCCAAAAAAAAAAAAAAATCCAAATGAAAGACTTCTATTAAGTATGAAAGACCCTCCTTGAGATACCTCATGGGAGAAAAAACATGCAATACAATAAATCTTTTTTTTTTTCTGCAAGAAAAGTACTTCATTAAGTATGAATAAAAACCTCAAAGCAAGCTCAAGTGCGGGAGTACATCATGTCAAGCATGAGAAAAAACAGCTCAGAATGAGCAAACAAAAATCCCAGGTGGCGGCTGAAAATGCCACCTCATCCCTGAAGGAGAGTCAGAGAAGAAAGGAGAACCCCTCCAGACTCTGAGAAAAGCAACCCTCTTAGCAGTAGCAGTCTTGGAGGTTCCCTGTATGTTCGCCCAAATGGCCATCAAAGTGTGTATAGTATCTGCCTAGATACTGGCCATAGTCTGAGAAGGGTGAACCTGGGAGTCCTCCAAAGCCTCTGTACATCTAGCTCTCCCTCCAAATATGCCATGCTGTAATACTAGCTAGAATCTCCCAAGATGTGTCTACAGAAGCATGGGGAGCTCTGAATGGAGTAAACGGAACATCCCGGAGGGAGCATGACTCCACAAGGTGTTGTCGAACAAAGAAAGCTGTGTCCGTGTCATGTCCCTCGAAGAAAGCTTGTGGACCAATGAGTGACAACCAAGCAACTGATCCCCAGGTCAAGAAGAAGGGTGCTCTATAAAAAATGCAAAGTATCGTCCTCGCCTGAGTGCACTCCCAAAGGCAGTGCTGCATTGACTCAACCGCTGAGTGGCATCGAGGACATGTAGGGTCACCCCAAACCTGGATCTCCATAGGTTCACTGCAATCCCTCCATGAATAGTAAGCCAGGTGAATAACGTGATTTTCCTATTCCTGAGGGATTTCCAAATTGTCCTCCAAAAGTTTTTCTACATCTCTGCAGAAATCTGAAAAGTATCTTAATGAGAAGCTCTAGAGGGCCTCCAACCTCTACAACTGAGCTGGAATCTCCTGGCATTTCTGACTGTGTAGCGAAAGAAGGGGATGCTCTTCTCTCGATGCCCTTCATCTATCCATTCCCATTTCCCTGGATCCTACTACAAGGATCTAATAGGAAAACCTCCATACAACCAAAGCCTCCAAGATCCAAGAGCCAGGAGAATAGGGTCTGGATAGATACCACTGTGAGTCTCTACCCATCTCCATGTATCCTGCAATTCTAACAGGCTGAAAAGGAGCCTCCAAGAGAATGTCCTCTGAAGATCTATGGAGTCTGCCTCCTGCATGAACCTGAAAGACAAGGGTATCCTCATGTGCATCCCGCAAGGCTATAACCTGTAGAGGGATACCTGTCCTCGTAAAAGCCCCCAACTAGGTGGACTCCGAGATAGGAAAATGGTATGTATCCATCCACTCCACTGGTATGGTTGCATCTATCTGCTGCATCCTGGCTGCAGTCCTTCCGCATCTTTGGCCAATAGAAATAGCACTCTAACTTCTCCAAAGTCCCGTTGATACCTTTGTGATCCTCTGGAAGCATCCTGAAAGCTTTCCAAGCACCCACCGTGGAGTCAGGGCCCAACTCCCATCTAGACCACTGCATGTAGTAACATGCCCAGTGATCTGCCATGCTCATCTAGTATGCAATCATTCCACATGACGGGCTGCCTGTCAATTTCTTCACGAGAGGAGGGTGGAACTCTCGGAAGAGTACTTCTGAAGCTGTCCCAAGCTTTCAGAATGGCAGCCATGAGAGGGGAGGTAGGACTGTCCATCCAATCTCCTCCCTGAGAAGGTGTGCATGTCTCAATACAATACAATAAATCTCCCTAGATGGGTCAAAGTAAAGTCCTCATCATAGCAATGGAGTAACCACAGTTGAGGCTGGAAGTGCCATCTCAACCTAGTCAATGGTTCAGAGAAAAAAGGGGAGCCCCTCCATTCCCTGAGAAACGTTGCACGTGAAGATCCTGCATCCTCACCCATATGGCCATCAAGGTTTGTATTGTGTCTTTCCAGATAGTGGCCAATGTGTGAGTGGGAAGAACATGGGAGCCATCCAAGGTGTATGTGCCTCTAGAGTGTGTAGTGTGTGTGTGAGAGAGCTCTAGCCTTCCGCAACAGCTCTAGACCCTCCCCCAACCAGCCCGTGAGCCTCAGCTTCCTGTTGCGCTGTATCAGAGCTCAAAATACGGTGATTTGGAGCAGCTACTATATGCCGTACAGATTTCGTACAGGTGTATGGCCTGTACAGACTGTTTCGCCTGCTACAGTTTGCTGCTACCAGTTCATCTCCGGCTCCTGGATTGATTTTATACAGGGATTTGCTTGCGGACTACATCTATACACTGATTTTGAAGGCTCTTTGCTCCCGTTTCTCTCCTCTTGGGTCTCTAGGTCCGGTGCACCTTTCCCATCGCCAAAATCTTCCCTCTTTCTCTAAAATATAGTTCATCTGGGAATTTTTACTGGTTTTTTCTCTCCTTTTCCTCTATAAAACTGTTTTTTATCTTCTCTCGACCTCTACATCTCTCTTTCCCCTTTTTCTCCTTACAAATACACTCTTTTTCTCTTCTCTGTTGGCTTCTTGTGGGCTTTTTTTGGGACTGTTTTTTTCTCCACTATCACTTTACAGGTACCTCCTTTTTGGGTTCCACCTTCTTCCAAAGCTATGGCTGAATATTCCTATGAAAAAACTTTTCAAAAGGATCGTTCAGTTCAGTGCAAGAAGCAAAATCAGGCTGAGGGTCAGCATGACCCGGTACATGATTCTCTTGAGGCACAACTGGTCTATGATGTCATGCATGAAGGATTTGCAGACACAAGGAAAGAGTGGAAAGACTTGGTTCCATCGGTTGGCCTTATGGTTGAAGTGGATGAAATTGTGGATCCAGTTAGAGAATATGCCAAAAATGCAGTCATTTTATTTTTACCAGGCCGGATGCCACCTGCTGCAGAGGTAGGCAATTGGTTGACTCGCACACTGGCTGGCTCGTTTGTTCGCAAGGTACACTATGCAGCCAGGGGTTTTTTTAAGGTCATTATGGTAGATGAGATACACAGGCAAATGCTTTTGGAACATTCGCCCCCCTTTTTTGGGCAGCAAATGGTGCACGTATTGCCATGGTCTCCCACAACAGATTTTCAAGCTTTGATCCGACACCGATGTCCGGTCTCGGTTGAAGTTGTAGACTTCCCGCAATGCATGGCTTCACTCTTGCCTAAAATTGCAGCGACTTTAGGCAAAGTGGTCTGCCCACCACGGCCTAATGGCAACTCGAATCGATTTTGCATTCTCAGGGATACTGATAATCCTACACCAGACTCTTATTCAGTCACGGTGAACAATGTCGACATGGGAAGTGCTTTTTATAAATTCAAATGGGGATTATTTGCAAGGGCTTGTTTTGACTGCAAAAAATTTGGACACATGGCTTCACAGTGTCCAATGAATCAGCATAAAATGCCTCCTGCTACTTTGCCTGTTCAAATGCCTACTAAAGATGCTCCTACCTCCATTGGAAATAAAAACAAAGGTAGTAGACAGTTTTTTGGAACTCAGGATAAAGGCAAAGCTCCAGTGGTTTCAAATGGAAATGTTTCTTCACATTCACCTCCTGCTATTCAACCCTCAACAAAAGGACCGAAACCTCCAATTGATGGATGGCAAAGTCCAAGAAAAGTTATTTCTGCTCGAAGACTTCCACCCCCTCGCACTTGGAATGGTGCGTCTTCTAGTGGAAACTCCCCAAAGGTCAATATAGGAATTGGGATCACATGGGCTGCAGTGACAGCTAGCAGAACACTCTTCCCTGAAGAAGAGGTTGCTGCTTTGCTGTCTACTCCTCAGGTGGATATTTCTTCTCAGGGAAGTGGCCTTGACCCTGAGATAGAAATGCAGGGTTGACATCATGAAGTTTGCTGTTGTACATAGCTGTTATTTTACTATAAATATCTGTAAATATGACTGCTCATATCAAATGTTTTACACTTAATGTCTAGGGGATGTGTGACAGTAGGAAATGGAAATCTGTGTGGCTGTATATCAATAGATTTCAGCCTGACATAGTGGCATTACAAGAACACAACCAACATGTCTATGCAGGAAAGACAGGTCACTACTATGGCTATGATATTTTCTATGCTGGGGAGCACTCTTTCTCAGGGGTAGTCTTTCTGATCAAACATGAGCTTCAGCCAGTTATTGCTTTAAATGACAATAAAGATAGATGGCTGATTCTTCAATGCATCATTCAAGGAGAGGTGTTTGAATTTGCTTCTGTCTATGCACCTCAATCCTCTCGAGAAAGAACTGCAATTTGGGATGCCGTGCAACAATATCCATGAAGATATCATGCCTTTATATGTGGGGATTTCAATAATGCTCCACAACAGGGTGACAATACCTCCATACATACTCATATGTTAACCCCTGAAAGACATGCATGGTCTCAATTACTGATGCATCTTGATTTGGTTGATCTTTGGAAGGAATTACAACCTTTGTCACCCGGATACACCTTCCAACATAATGCCCTTTCTTCTTATCAGGCACGTCTGGATCGATGGTATAGTGTAGCTCCGCAACAAAATGGTGATGTTACATGCAAAATGTGGATTGACTATGCCTTTGTGCATTCAGATCATGCATCTCTATGGTTGAGGTTATCCTTTTATGATATGCCAGATGATAGATTGCCACAAAGGCGACATCTGATCGTGAACAATAGCTATTTGCAACATGCTGCTTTCAAGGCCATGGTTACTGAAGCATCTCATTCTCTGTCTTCTGGCAGCCATATTGATATTGATAATGAATGGGATTCTTTTGTTTCCAAAATGCAAGTTGTGATTAGAGGTTATGGCAAGTCCTACATGAAGACTCTGAGGGAAACGATTGCTCAGGCCAAATTCACTTGTCAAGACCTCATTGAATTCAGCCATCTTCGTTCGTTGTCCCTGCATCAGCAAACAACACTATGCCAAGCTAGACATTGTCTTAAACTCAATGATCACAGGAAACTGGCTACAGGAAACTGGCTAAATGGGAGACTAGAGCAAGACAAAGAGCCTTTACAAATAAAGGCTGCTCTTCCAAACAATTTTTCAAAAGCTTGCATCAGAGGAGATTAAAAACAGAAATTTGCAGGGTGCTTCTGCCTGATGGTTCATGGACTACCTCACGGTCACAGCTTGCTTCTGTTTGTGTGCATCATTTCTCTCAGCAGTTTGGTTCTACAGTTCCTCCCTCGCAGCAGGTTTTGGCTGCACGAAATTTATTGTTACAGCATGTTTCTTCTATTATTTCCACTACTCAAGCTTTGGAATTTGAGGAACCTTTTACTGAGAGGGAATTGTCAGATGCAATCAAATCCTGTGGTAGATGGAAATCTCCAGGATGGGATGGTCTTACAGTTGAGTTTTTTCTAGAATATTGGCCTCTTTTGAAGCATACATTGCTGCATATGGTGAACGCTGCTTGGCAAAATCAGAAAATGCCAGACACATGGAAGAGAGGTCTTGTTAAACTCCTTCCAAAAAAGCAAATTTGTGAATCTTTGGCTGACTGGAGACCTATCACCCTTATGCCAGTCATTTACAAAGTTACTACCAAAATGATTGTCGATCGGCTAAAGGGGTTTTTACATGATGGGTTGCATCCGGCGCAATATGGTTTTGTTCCGCGTAGGCATATCATAGATAACATTGCTAATGCCTATGTTGGAATTGAATATGCCAAATACACGCAGCAGGATGTTTTGTGATTGCAAGTTGATATTGCCAAAGCCTTTGATATGGTTAAGTGGGATTTTATTTCATCAACTATGCAGGCATTGGGATTTGGCACAAAAATGCAGCAAGTTATCACTTAGTTATATCAA
The DNA here is from genome assembly GCF_047967505.1 of Dipteris shenzhenensis. NCBI lineage: Eukaryota > Viridiplantae > Streptophyta > Polypodiopsida > Gleicheniales > Dipteridaceae > Dipteris > Dipteris shenzhenensis. Next base: position 61,455,257 of record NC_141596.1, read on the forward strand.
GATAGTAAAGCTGCCTGCATGCTTTCAGGGGATATTTCTATAACCTGGACTCTTGGTTGTTCTATTAGGCAAGGATGTCCCCTAAGCGCTTTACTTTTTGCCATAGCCACTCATCCAATGCTTCAATATCTGGACCACCTTTTGGACACTGACCAGTTGCACGGCTTGGAGATTCCTAGTAGTCATAGCATGATCGCTCAAGCATATGCTGATGATTCTTTCTTTACCCCAAAAAATACTCGGAGTGATCTGTCCATATGCAGGCTCTTTCTACATATGGATTGGCTGCTGGTCTTCGGGTCAATTTTCAAAAATCAAAATTGTTGCCGTTGCATGCTCATGAATGGCATAGTCTTTTGTGGCCTGGGAAAATTGTTCCCACTTCTCAATTGATTCGACATCTTGGCTATCCTCTAGGTTGGGGACTCACCCGTTCTCAACAAACTGATTGGGTGCTCACAAAGTTGAGGGCAAAACTTGAATATTGGAAGCTTGCAACTTGGCCATTACATGTTCGTTTGCGAATAACACAATCCATTTTGATAGCATACATACAATTTTATCTGCCTCTCATTATGTTCACTAAGGCAGATCTGGTTTCCTTTATGTCAGCTATCATGGAAATTTTCTGGTGTTCAAAAAATGGCAAGAAAAGTCTCAGATACTCTCTATGCATCGTCTTTGTTCTCCAAAGATGCACGGGGCTCTGAACATTCTCAATATTCAAATGCATTTACTTGCTCACAGAGGGAAAATGATGTTGCAGTTTATGCAAGGAGATCAGCCTTGTGCTTTCATGATCCGCTCTCTTTTATTACATATTCATACTTCTGCTTTTGGGCATTGGCAGCCTACTCAGTGGGATTTCCTATTTGGCTCTATCCAAGGCAAGATCAGAGGTTGCCCTTTTGTCTCTCGTCTGCTTCTTGATTGGAAACATATTTTATCCCACTTGGAATGGAATGGCCGGGATTCTTTGTCGGGAAATTCTTTGAGGGCTGAGAATATTTATTGGTCTAAAGTATTCCACCCTTCTTTGGCCATACAAGAACCGAGACGTTCTTATTTTCTCTCTTTCAAAGGCATTTCTTCTGTGGCGGATGTACTTCAGGATGATGGCACTCTTTTATCCTTTTCTATGGCTACTAGCAAATACGGTTTGGGAGCTCATTATCGTCCTTTATGGCATAGGATTTCAGCAATGCTTCAACCGTTCTTGCCGGTACCTCGTTTGGAACTTCAGAATAGGCTTCAGGATTGGATTTTACATTCTTCTTCCTCTTCAGCCCGTCCTTTGAAGCTCTTACATATCACATTGTCATCTCTGTATAAAGTGTTATTATTTCCGCCTTGGATTTCTGACAGAGCAAATACTGTTTGGCATATGGATCGCCCACTAAAGTGGTGGAGAAAGCGACTGCGTCTCCTTTGGCATTATAAAGTCCCTCTTCGGCAACAGCTTTTCCTTTGGCTAGTCCTACTTGGCATTTTTCCATCTGGCCAGTTACTCGCACATAGACATATTGCTCCGGCTGTTTGCCACAAATGCCTACACTATGCTGAATCTGTGCTTCACATCTTCTGGTTCTATCCACACACTTGTGACTTCATCACTCTCATCCGACAGAGGCTTCGAGCGAGATTTCCTACTGTTACTTTTGGCAGGTTTTTCTAGTTGTTTGGTTTTCATCCAGTTAGATAGGGTTTTGACTTTATTTTTTGTATGGGTACGCTACTGGGCACTGTGGACTTTATGGATGGACAGAAATCATAGAGTCTTTGGTGGACCCTATTTTCATCTTTTGTTTTTTTCAAACAATCTCTGCAGCAATCATTCTATGATTGCATTCAGACTCGTTTGATTGATCAGGATATATATACAGCTTATACTGAGATTTTCAGTTGAGTAGTAGTTACTCCACTTTCGAAGTAACTATGAATGTAATTATTTTACAGCAATAAAAGATTTCTTCCCACAAAAAAAAAAAGTATGTGCCTCTAGACCTCCATATATGCCTTGCTAATATGCTTGTGAGAATCTCACAAGATGTATCAACTGATCCATGTGCAGATCTGTAAGGAAGTATTGGAAAATCACCCAAGAAACATGCGTCAACTACCCCTCACATCGAACTCGTAAAGACCAAGAGAGGTCATGTCTCTCATATAGAGCCTGAGGCCCGAAAAGGGATAGCCAAGCTATTGATCCCCAAGTCATCTAGAGAGTAAGTGTGTAAAGGTACTTAGTAGCCTAGCAATCCCTTTCCATATAATCTGTGCGTGCTTGCTGTCCCAAAGACAATGCTGGATGGTCTCCACAGTAGAAACACAACGAGCACAATTGGAATCTGCACCAAATCTCGACCTCCATTGGTTAACTGCAATCCCTCCATGTATAAACAACGTAAAGAAAAGAGTGACATAAGAAAATTTCCATTGACCCTTCCGAGGTCATGTTATCTCAGCTTGAGCTAACAAGATCTTATTCCCTTGGGCTCTTGGAGACTTTGGATTTATGGAGGGGTCCCAATCCAGTATTTGCAATGGGATCCTAGAGAATGGAAATGGATTGATGCAGGATGTCGAGAGAACATTCGATACATGGTGAGCAATGGCAGGAAATATCAGTTAAGCTTGAGAGAATGAGGCCTACAAGAGCACTTTATTGGGAGACATTTCAAATTTATGCAGATTTGCAGAAATATTTTTGGAAGCGACTCTGGAAATCCCTCAAGCAAACTTAAAGCAAATCCGAACTTAGAAAAATGGTTCACAGTATGTCTACTAGACGATCCCAGGAGGATAAAGGAAAAGCTCCAAAGGAGCCTGAAACCAGTGTTCATACGGTCGAGCCTAGGAGGGCTTAAAATACCTAATGTTGCCAATTATAGGCTAGAAAAGTATTCTAGTCGGATGACTGACCGCAGCTCAGATATCATAGAAGCCTGGTTGCACAAATGGGAGAGGTTGTTGCCATTCGTGAAATCAGGAATGACATGAAGAAAGTTCGTGAGGTCGCCCATATGTTTAATGAGGCAGCGGTCGGATAGATGGTGGATTAAACAACAAAGGGATGGTGTGGCATCCACTACTTAGGAGGGGTTCAAGAAAGAATTTAGAGAACATTTCTTACCTCTTGACAAAGTATCCTGAGCTTGGGATTAGTATAGAAACTTTTGTCAGAGAATTTGTCAGTGGATGAATACACTGATAAATTTAGAGAATGTGTAGTGAAGGTTTTTTAACCTCTTCCTCAGTCGGTGTAAGTAAAGGATTTTATTTTTGGACTGAATGATAGAATCAAGATGGAAGTTTGGGCTAAGTACATGAACACTCTAGATGAAGCAATCGCCATAGCCTTGAACTATGAGGATGCCAAATGGAGCAAGTCAAGTGGGTTTATGCAAGTTGGGGCTCAGTGTGAGTAGCCGAAAAAGAGTGGGTTAGTAAAGGGAGTGTCTCACAGCGTAATGGCCAAGCCAAGCAAGTAAAGCCACTAAGTACTACCATTGGGGTGAAAAGAAACGTAACTCCAGTGACAGCCCGGGCTTGGCCAAAATCTTCTTTGACCCTAGAACAAAAAGAGAGGTCGAAGAGAGAGGGTTTGTGCTTTGGATGCCTTCAGCCTCATCGGTGGAAAGATTGTCCACAGAACAAGGATTGTCGGATGGCTGAGATGGTGATCTCAGAGTGCGACGTGGAGATGAAGGGAAGTCGCAGATCTGACCAAATTTAGATTCAGCTAGCGGGATCTTCTCAAAGGTCAGCACTTGTTTTATTTTGTGTGTCTGTTGCTAAGTTAGTAAACAGTGCACCTGACAAGTCCTATCTAAGCGTAGCAACAGGGGTATACAACTTTTAGCGATATGGAGTTAATTAAGATGAAAGGACAAGTGGCCAATCATGACATCATTGTGTTGTTTGACTCAGCGTCAACACAGAATGTAATAAACTCCAAGCTCGTAAGAGGCTGAAATTAAAGACTAGTCCATCTGACTGTGCATATATGGTTTGAACGGCAGATGGAAGTTTCATTGAAGTATGGGACCAAAGGGTTCCCAAGTTGGAACTTCAGATTCAGGACTATGTGGAGAAGCCGGACTTTGAAATGACTAGACTTTCTCACACAGATATAGCCCTGGGAAACACTTGGCATTCTAAGAAGAATCCAGCCATTGATTGGAAAAAGAACATTTATCAGCTCAAAGATGAACAATGTGCTATATGTCTTGCGAGGGAAAAAAGGGATTTGCCTCAAGGATCGTTAGTTTCCGTAATGGAACATCGATAGAGTTGATTAATGGTCTATTGACTAGCACTGATGTTACCCAAGACGGGGAGATGGCCAAGGTGACTGAACAGATTATAGAGGAGTTCTCTGACTGATTTAGGGATGAGTTGCCTTATGGTTTACCTCCATAGCGAAATGTTCAGCATAAGATTGAACTTATTCTAGGGTCAAAACTTGTAAATAGGCCTCCTTGTAGGTTAAGTTTTACTGAGGAAGCAGAGATGTGAAGGCAACTGGAAAAATACCTCAAGCTGGGACAAATTCAGCCCAATTTTCTCACCTTTTGCTTCGCTGCAGTGATATTGAGAAAAAAAGAAAGACGATACTTTCCATCTCTATATAGATTATAGAGCAATGAATAATATCACTGGTAAGGACATGGATCTGATGGCTCGGATTGACGACTTGCTACATGCTTTATAAAGAGCCATAATATTTAGCAAGATAGATCTTAAGCGTGGAGACCATCAGATCCGGATTAGAGTCGAGGATGTGCATAAAACCGCTTTTAGAAGCAGGTTTGGACATTACGAGTTTTATGTAATGCCATTTGGACTTACCAATGCTCCAGCTACATTCGTCATGCTTATGAGCGATTTACTATGCATGCATATCGGGAAGTTTGTAGTACATTTTATTGATGATTCCTTGTCTTTAGCAAAAAATATTGCTGAGCTTCGTGAACACTTAAGAATAGTGTTCAGTACTTTGAGGAAAGTCAGTCTGTATGTAAATAAAAAGAAAATTGTGATGTGCATGGTAAGATTTGAATATTTAGGGTTCATTATTACTCTTGAGGGGGTGGAAATGGATCTAAAGAAAGTAGCTGCAATACTGCCTTGGCCTATCCCTCAGAGTTTGACCACTTTGCGATCATTCTTGGGATTTGTCCACTGTTACCGAAGGCAAATCAATGGATATTCTGAGATAGTATTGCCTTTGACTGATTTGACCTTAGATAAAGTATCTTTTATATGGGGACAAAATCAACAAGAAAGTTTTAATGCCATAAAACAAGCTGTGGTCTTAGGTTCGGTGTTGAAAATTGTTGATCCCAAAGAAACTTTTTTACATATAGAAACCGATGCAAGTGGCATTACGGTAGGGGCAGTTCTCCTCCAAGAGGGAAGGCTAATAGCCTTTGAAAGCAAGAAGATTTCTCCCTCTCAGCAACATTTGCCAAGTCATGAATTAGAGTTGTACGCTGTCATCCATGCTTTAAATACATGAAGGTATTATTTGTATGGTTCAGAATTCTATGTAGATGTAGACCATTATACTCTGAAGCATTTCTATAAACAGTCTGACTTAAAAGGCCGCCAAGCTAGGTGGGCAGAACTCATGCATGAGTTTAACATGACGATTCAGTACCGAAGAGGAAAGGAAAATAAGGTTGTTGATGCATTGTGACACGTTATGCATGAGTCCCACGGTATTAGAGAGTGCTCTAGTGATCGAGATTAGAGAAACTCAGAAAGTGAGTGATTTCGTTAGAGCCTTTGGCCTAAGGCTTATGTGGTTGACCTTGAGAAAAAGGATGACCTAGCATCCAGAATAGGCCAAACCTATGCAAGATATACCATAGTAGATGGTATGTTGAAACAAAATGGCAAGGTAGTAGTACCTAATGAGAATGATCTCAAACAGAGGGTCATTCAACATTGCCATGATAGCCCATGTGCGGTATATTCAGGTATCGAGAAGACATATGACCTCATGAAGCGAGATTTATTCATGAATACGTGACGTTGTTTTTCATGTCAAGTGAGGAAGGCAGAGCAGGTGAAGTCACCTAGCCTTTTAGGGGATGGCCAAACCACCACAAGACATAGAGGCTGACCGGGCACAATGATGCGTCACATACTTCTAGACATTTGAGTCAGCCCCAGGACACAGCAGAGTGGAGGAGGAAGAGCTAGCCGACATGAGAGCAGTCTGGATTAGCAGCCAACACGGTACCACCGAGAGAGGGACGTAGAGACCACATGCGTGATAGAGAGTGCCTAGAGCACATTCTATTGAGGTCCGATCTATTACAGCTTTCCTCAAGGGGGACCGACAGAGACGAGGGGTCACTCTGGACATAGCCCAAAGAGTTCAGAGAGCGAGGAGACCGCGTCCCTCACCGCAGTGCGAGACAGCTCGACAGACACAGATACGAGATATCTTCACAGTTGACCAAAGAGCCATCACTGTGCCAGGCTTCAATTTTTTATTATGATTTTGAGTCCCAGCTCCGAGATTGACTTGTTTTCGGTATGTACCTGATAGTGGATAGATTGATCTGGTCCACTATGCAGTTGTTGCAGTTGACTTTTTTTGTTCATGATTATGATTTTGTTAGCATAGACTAGTACTCAGCAAGGGCCCTAGTGCGCCCTTTGCTTCAGCCCACTAAGGCTTGTATGAGTTCGCTTTTCTTTGTACTTTGTCCCATAGGCCTGCGAGGCCTCCCGTGGATGTTAATATATATATATCTCTCTCTCCCCCCCCCCCTCCTACGTGTCTATGCACACCCTCTCTGCAATAGTTTCTTGGGATTTCTTGGCTGCTATTTCACAAGGAGTATTTTTTGTACTCTGTGGATCATCCATGCCACACAAACATGTGAGGTACAAGCGAACAGCCTACAAAAGGGGAACTGTCAAGTATGTCAAACTATCAGAAATAGAGCAGATTTGTTTTGCATAACACCTACACGGGTATGTGTAGAAGACACATTGGGGAAGCACATCCTTAAAATTCTATGACAGCTTATAGGGCAGAAACACCACCCAAACCTACCTCTGATGTCCTTGCTCACCTTAATAAAATCTGCTTGGTTTTGATGGTGAAGATTGACAGCCTAGAGGCCACCAATGTGGCACTACTAGCTGAGAAAGCACACATGGATAAAACACTGGTTTTGATAAAAAACAAGGGGGATGTTAGGATGAATGGAGGAAGTAGAAAACAAGAGAGATTAATGGGAAAAGGAAAATGCTGAATGGCAATCAGGAAAAACTAGTCTCTAGGGCAAGATCCATGCAAGGGGAGCTGAATCGCAGCAGCTCAGAGACATGAAGGATGGACCGGATGGGGTCTGCAAAGAAATGAATGATCTGAGAATGGAAAATGAAAAAACGCAAGAAATAGATGGCAGCCATACAGGCCACCATGCAGGGAAAGCACCCGGAAAACGGAGATGCTAAAATGGAAATAAATGGTCAAAAAGGGATCATCAATACCAAAGGAGTTTATCTCTGATGCCTTGGAGGAAGAAAAGAGACAGAACAACAAGGCTTTAAATGTCTTAGTTAAAGACCTTAGATACTCCAACGGCATATTTTAAAGCTTTATTCACCAAAATGGTTGTAAACCTCACATGTGAAACAGCTTGGAGAGTGGGCAAGGCTAAGGTGATGCAACTCTAGACAGCAATAGACAGGGCCGCTGCCCTCATGAGCATGAGGGCAGCATTAAAAGCAACAAGGATATACTTGGATGATAACCTCAGAGTGGTACGTGTGATGGCAGCTCAACAAAGAAGGGAAATGGGCTGCCTACAAAGATGGTTAAGTGATTATCCGAGAGAGAAAAAAGAAAGAAAGAAAGTTTATTAAAGTCTTCGGAAGATCGATGGGTCTATGAGAATGTGAAAAACCTGGTACAAACAAGCTGTGGTGGTGGAGCTACTAAACGAGCATCCACATCAATGCAAATGCAAAATATGCAGAATGTTAGTACTAAATCATAGATACAACATAGTCATGTCGGGTAGGTAGTCGACTATCTCATCATCATAGTCATCATCATCATCATCATCACCATCAAGACATCAGGGTGGGTGTGGTAATGGGGGCATGAAGTCGGTGCCACTCAAAGGTGCAGCCCTAGCATGTCTCTAGGTCATAGCTCTCCGTCTAACCAGGGCTACTGTGACCCCTGTCGGACGAGACCCGACTCTAAACATGGAGGGGATGTCCCCAAGTGTGATCTGTGTGTCAACCCTCTGTCTGAGCTGTTGGGTCAGAGGCTCAAGGTCACGGTCATGTCGAGGCCTCGTCCCGTGGGTGTCCATGTGATCTGGCTGGAAAAACTCCGTGATAGAACTCTGAGAGGGATCAGCCAAGGAAGAATCTACTCCCGTCTCCGTGGTCGAAGTACCCTCTCACGGAGTCTGAGTGCCTCATGAACGAAGCCTGCCAAACATCGTTGGTCTGGGTAGGAGATGAATCGGGCCAGATCCCTATAATTGTCTCTGAAGAGGCAGTAGAAATGCCCATGGATCTCATAGTAAACAGGACACCTGAAGATGAAGTGCTCCTCTGTCTCAACCTCCTGCATGCATATGCGCCTCTCCCTGGGTATAGTCGCTCTGCTCTGCTGCTCTCGATACGAAGTCTATGTAAAGAGACCCGGAACTGCCTAAGAGAGATCCTCAGTGAGGGGGGTAGATAAATCTGAGTGTACCCTGGTGGGTCAATGAAACCCTCCGCTATGATATGTAAGAAGTGATCTCTATAGAAGCCCAACTTCACTGGAAGATCACTCGGGCCCATCCAGGTCCGGAATGTGATCCTCATATATAAACTAGTTGACCTCGTGTGGTAGGAGGGGAGAAAATGGAGCATCCATGCTGTACTGGAATGGGGGTAGTTTGTCCATGTGGAGCCCCATCCCCTCGAACCATCTCTTTGTGCATGCATACCAGCACATCTGGTCTCCTCCTGCTGCAAGTGCCATAGAAGAGGATAGTGCTAGCCAGGGTAGCCTGCTACGCCCAAAGGTGTAATCCCCATACTCCCTGACTCGGTACAGATACGTGATGACCTGAAATGCAGCATCTAGGAGTAATGGGGGTGACCCAAACTCGGCCCGAATGATCTAGTGAGGAACAGATGGCTTGCCACGGATTATCCGTGATAACATGAGAACCTGTAGCCGCTCCCCACCTTGGCCCACTCTGTATCCGACAAGTCTGGCCCCTAACATGGACTGCCATACATCCCCGCTGGACGGACCAAGGAGTCAAAAAGCAACCCTTTGGTCCGTGGATCCTGAAAGTGAGAGTAGAAGCACTGACTCTCTAGTCTAGCCAATGAAGCATATCCTCTGCTCAAGCGTGCCTGCATCACAGGTCTCATAGTGAAGGTGGGTTCGAAAAAGACGACCCCAAGATAAGTGTATGATGAAACTACCTCAACAGGTGACCCATCAAAATGTGAACTGCCCCTCGCGCATGACGGCTTGAGATGTATTGAAGATCATAACCTTGGTTTTGCCCAGGTTGACCTTCAAATCATGAGACTCACAAAAGAACTATAGTGCGTCAAGGTGTCTCTAGAGGCCATCTACTGAGGAAGACAAGAGAGCCACATCATCTGCGTCCCAAAAGTGTGAATCTGTAAAGGACAGCGACTCCTCCTGACCCTCGAACCCCTCCTGTATCCATCGTCTCATCCCTGTAGGCAGACTCCCATGTGTACCCTCTGACTACTAGTAGTGGGCACTCTGGACTCTGATGTGTCTATGTATAAAAGACTATGTCGTGACTTGTATAGGATTTCGAGAAATTCCATGGTTCTGACCATAAGGTACCATTACAGTTCCAGATGGTGCAGGGTAGGGTCTCAGATATCTCAGTCTCATAGACCCCGTCCCCCTATGTGGGAGGGGAGGTGGGTGCCCGACGGGGGCCTGTAAGGAGTCGTCCATCTCGTACAACTGCCCACTTCTCCTTGCGGGCATGATCCCACTGCTGCAACAAGAAGCGCCTCTCCTCAACATGTAGTGAAGTGAGGTCCTCATCCATGGAGATCGCTGGCTAGTCTCGTAAGGCTGTTCTACGACGTAAAGCCAAAAGTCGTGTGTGAGCATCATGGAACCGTATGATAAGGGGCTGCTCTTGGTTGGGGTCCCTCCCTACCCACTATGCTCTCTCAATCATGTGCTCAGTCGTCCCTAGAGTAGTGGCCACAAAGGCCGTCACATCTGCCATCGGTGTAGCCTCAATGTGTGGGATCCCACGTACTTTGATGTTGAGACGGCTCTTTGTTTTGCTGCTCTAGGAGGGTAGCTAAAACGGTTACCCTTGTAGGTTCCCGTTTGGCTACGTCGACCCATCTAGACGTCTCCTCGATGGCAGATTGCATGCTCACAATTTGTGCCTCCACAACTGGGGTGCTCCTTGGGACTGCGTATAGCAGTGACCTCCTGTCGGAGCTGCGAGATCTCTTGTCGGAGCCCCTGAATAAGATCAGCCTTGTCTCAGATATCCTGAGACTACTCCTGTATGAGACACGCCTGGTCCTAGGTGAAGCGTGTCTGCTCCTATGCAAAGTGTGAAAGCTCCATCTCGCGCTCTCGAATGCTATGTACCTCCATCAGCAAGTTCTCCGGGGGTGTGATCTTTCAACAGCAGAATGGAGGAGATTTGAGTGGCTACTGGTGATTATGGGCTCTAGGATGATTCGGAGTGAGCCCTCGGTCCTTGATCAGATAGTACAGGCAAAGTTTGCCATGACTCCTCTCCAAGTTGATGCCATTTTTTAGACTGTGACATTCCTCCACAGAGTTTGGGACCTACCTCGCGAGAGACTTCTAAGACTGGCACTAGAGTCTTCCATACGACTAGCAGAGAGTGGGGTCGGTTGCACTCATCATCGCATGGTTTGCCAGTCACAGCATTCAGATGGATGGGCTTCCCCCGTTTCAGTATAGCATGGATGCACGGCCCGAGTTGATCCCACGGGATGAGATTAACCGCATCATACGGTTAGATCTCCTTCAGCTCCACACATCTTGCACTTGGGGGGGGGGGGACCAGGAGCTCCCCACCAAGACCCAACTCTACTATGACCATTTCCTGAGAGTATCGAAGGATGGGCTCATCATTAGACCTCAGTATCTCGAGGACAGAGGAGTCTCACACGTGCTAAGGATTGCCATTGGACAAATGCAGGTCTCGTCCCATCAGCTGAGGATTGAGGCAGGGAAAGCTGTAGGCATACCTAGAGAGCAGTGGACTTGCAAGTTGTGCACAATGGGGGCGGTCGAGAAAAGGAGCATTTTCTGTGTGTCTACCTAGCCTACTATGAGATCCGAGGACGTAACCACTGCCTTTTTCAGGAGGGGCATGGCTTTGGCCCACTCTCATGAATGATCCACTTCCAGGACCATGTCTGTATTAGGCTCTACCTGATGGAGATGCAACAACACAGAGAGACGCTACTACGACATATCAGAGAGCAGCAAGATGGGACCACCATAGCACAGGGGGCTGAGGTAGACCGAGCACAGAGACAGGTCACGGATTTCTATGCATTTGACTCAACTCTAGGGCACTGTGGGGTAGAGGAGGGTAATCCTCTTATATTGGATCTATGACAGGGTGGTGAGCTTGCCAACTCCCCCTATCCGGTCTTCTAATATGTGGTTGTTTTGTAGGACTTTGGCATCAGAGAAGAACCTAGACTACACCCTAGCTTGGGCCTAGCTAACCCTCGCCTTGGGTGCGCATTTCAGACTCTCCTGTAGGCAAGAGAGGAATTGCTTGACGATGAGCTAGTTGATGACACATTAGTCTCCCTAGATGCCTCTTCTTAGACTCTCACTTCTCAGGTTGGCTTTGGACACTTGTTGTCTTGCAGCAGGAGCCAACATTAATTGGGGAATATCCAATGGGTTCTAGAGGAGCAATGAGCCTAACCCAGAATGGGAGATGGCTTTACTTTTATTCAAAGAGGCATGTGAGTCAGATACATGGGTTGTCAGGTTAGAATGGATATTTCTCTTGTGTAGTAGTTTGCTTCTATCTTGAAGAGCATTCTTCTCTTTTGGAGCTCAACTAGGCTGGTTCTTGCCTATTGAGTCGTGGTAGTCAACTACGTGCTCTTAGCCATTGCTTGGTTGTTTGCACGTATTGGTGCCATTCACAAGGCTGCATTGCATAGTCTCATAAGGACTAGCATGAATTTTCCTTGGAGTGGGCTAGACGAACTTGCAGATACTAGAGCAAGGGTGGCCTAGGAGTTTTGAATACTCATGACGCACAAGGGTGGGTTGAATATCATTTATCTATATGCTCAATGGAAAGCTTTGCTCTGCAAGGAGAATGTTTGAGGTTTTATGCCAAGACAAAAGCGTTAAGGCTTTCTTTATGAGGAGAATTAGCTCATGCATTCCCTTGTAGGGTGGTGGATGCATGTGAGTCAGATACATGGGTTGTCAGGTCAGAATGGATATTTCTCTTGTGTAGTAGTTTGCTTCTATCTTGAAGAGCATTCTTCTCTTTTGGAGCTCAACTAGGCTGGTTCTTGCCTATTGAGTCGTGGTAGTCAACTACGTGCTCTTAGCCATTGCTTGGTTGTTTGCACGTATTGGTGCCATTCACAAGGCTGCATTGCATAGTCTCGTAAGGACTAGCATGAATTTTCCTTGGAGTGGGCTAGACGAACTTGCAGATACTAGAGCAAGGGTGGCCTAGGAGTTTTGAATACTCATGACGCACAAGGGTGGGTTGAATATCATTGATCTATATGCTCAATGGAAAGCTTTGCTCTGCAAGGAGAATGTTTAAGGATTTATGCCAAGACAAAAGCGTTAAGGCTTTCTTTATGAGGAGAATTAGCTCATGCATTCCCTTGTAGGGTGGTGGATGACGTCAGATGGATTTTTACTTTGGCAAATATCAAGTGCCTCTCACCACTTATGCCGGCCATTGTCAGGGCTTGGTACAATTCAATGGTTCAATGGTTTAGATTCCGCCGCCTTCCACACGAGGAGATATGGTGGCCCCTTACATTTTATTTAGGATGATCATGGCATGGGTTGCCCAATCAAATTCTTGACCTGGGATCTTGGTGAGTGGAGCTAGTTGGTAGCACGTACTCAATTCCCTACTTCCACTTCATAGCTAGCAATGCATGAAAGTTTAGATTTTGGTTATGGGTGGGATACCATCCAAAGCAGCCCATTGGGAGAGCTTTCAAATTAGCTAGGATCTGCTGAGTTTATGGAGAGGAAATGAAGGTCCCTCAGAAATAGGAAGGTCACCCTCCTTTTGGCTTTCTTTGCATGGAGGGATTGCAGTAAGCAAATGGAGGGAGAGTTTTAGTGCTGATTCGTCATACCCATGGTATATCCAGCATTGCCTTTGGGAATGTAGACAAGCTAGTATCATTTGGGCAAGGGTAGCTGGGCTGATGGGAAGGTTCATCCCCTCCACTTTGTTTATTACTTTTTTTTCAGTAGCTTGGCTCTCTTTTGACTAGACCTTGGGTCTTTTATGAAATCCATACTTCGTCATGGTCTTTGAGGATGCAATCTCACTCACTATAGGTATGCAGCTTGGACATTGTTTCTACTCTTAGTATAGGTTTGCACCGGCTTTGGTGTGCACTAGTTGGGAGATCATTGCTAGTATAATTGCTTGGCACATTTGGAGGGCCATGTGTATGGAGGAAATTGACAAGGTGCAACTTCACCTAGCTTAAACATTATCTAGCATATGGATTGACATTTTGCAACTTTGATGACCATATGGTCTAGGTTGCAAGGGACCTCTAGACCGCGGCTTTGACTTTTAGGAGGTTCTTTCCTAAGGATTGCAAAAAGAGATCCTTCTCTGAGTCTTGCTCCGGCATGGTTTGGCACTTTGAGCCAATCTTGCCCTTTTTAGGTTTACATGATCCTTTGGTGCCATGAGTACTTTCATGCTCTCTGCATGATGTATTTTTACCTTAGGTGCATCACTTGGGTGCCCCTTTGAGTGGCTCCCACCCTTAGGTTTTATCGTATCTGGTTTCTTTCCAGTCTCATAGACCCTTTCATCTTTCGTAGGCATTAACAAACTTTGGCTTTTTTAGTCTCATAGACCCCTTGGTCTTTCTTTCTTTCTTTCTTTCTTTCTCATACTTACTAAAAGACTATTTCTTGAAAAAAAATCATTTTGTTAAAAAAGAAAGACAAAAAATTTATCTACTTACATGTCACCTTTTATTGTATATTTGTGATTGTAGTGAGGCGACCACAATATATTACATTTTTTCATTAAGAGGCATTGTGGATCTTTTAAGTTTTGTGCCACTTGCATTTTTATTCAAGTATGTAGCTAAATTTTTACTCTGAAATTCATTAGTCTTAGGACTTTATTTTGAGTTTTATTTTGAACTATTCAATATGCAACTTAAAAACTCATGAACTGTGTAACTTGCCATCATTTTTTCAACTCAACAATTCCTTAAAAGAATGTTTCTTGCTTCAGTGGACCAAACAAAGGATCCAAATTTATCCATTTATTGCAATTGCTTCGAATTGTTAGGTATACTTCCGAGCTAAAACAAGAACAAAAGTTTTACTAAAAGTTGTTTTAGCAAAAGTTTAAGCTTTAAGATATGTAAAGTTCTCAACGATATTTTTTAATTGATTACAAAGCATGGCTTGAGGGATTGCCATCCCTTATGAAAGTACAATCCACGAGTCTAGAGGAAGCAAGAATTTGTTCCCTTTCCTCGTTACATGAAAGTTTTTGAAGTTCTAGATAGAATTCCTTCAGGTAGTTTTCAACACTATTACAACTCAAGAGTTGTGTATACGGATGGGTTTACCAACATGTGTCTTATATCTTAACTCAAAAGTTGTATTGTTAGGCTTTTGGCATGATATGATATCAAACTTTTAACTACTAACTTCCAAGGTTTTCAGTCTTGCTTAATCAAATGCTATATACCGTCAAGCCAGTGTTACTAGAAGCTTTTTGAGAAATGTTTCATGAAACGTGTTTTGTAGGTTCCAAATAAAATTATTTCATGATTTTGATATGAGTTTTGCCTAGAAACTTGCTCTATTTATACATGTAAAATACATAATATATAAAGTATATTATTTTGTAATATTATATGTAATATATAAAGTCTATAACATCATATTATGAAACAATCATTTTACAAAAGGACAGGACTCCAGAAAAGAGCCAATGCCCTATCCATTAGAAACAGTAAAAGAAAAGCTCAATGCAAGAGACATCCGGATCCTCCTCATGCAAGGCATCATATAAGGACTGCCGCAATGAGGCCCAGAAGAAGTCATAGGGGTGCTGAAAGGAGAAGCTAGAAATGCATGATTACGCTGTAGCCATAGGGTCCACAACGCCCAGTATCTGGTCCAATGAAAGAAAAGAGAGTACTGGGACAAAGTAGCTAGTAATCTACCAAATATCTAGAAAAACCTCAAGAACCTGTGTGCCGGAAATCTGAGAGATAAAAAATAAGAGATCCTATCCAGAAGGTCCCTGGAATATGGACAAAACCACAATAAGTGCTGAATAATCTGAGGAGCATGATGACATCTTGGACAAAGAGGAGAGGCGATCCTTCTTTGAGCCAATTTTACTCCCATCGGAAAAAAAAACAACAATGCATCTCCAGAAAAAAAGGCTCTGCTTTAATGGCATTTTCAGCTTCCATATTAACTTCAAGGTCACTTTCCACCAAGATAAAGACTTATTCAAATGCCAAAGAGAATTTGCATGATGAGCAATCCATGGAGGAGGTAATATCAATCTGTAAGCCTGTATGGAGTCAGTAAATGCAAAGGTTGAGAGGATAATCCTGGACTTGAAGACCGAAGATGCCAATCTTGAAGCCTGTCTCTTACTGCCACTGGAGGAATCGGAACAAAAGGGAGTAAGAGATCTGTAATGGCTTCCATATGGGTCTATGATGCATCCCAAGATTGTATTGTTGACAAGCTGTCGGAAAAGAGAGAATGTGCCCCTGAGTACCACCACATCATCAACGAACCGAATGCCCAACTTCATGAGATTGTAATCCCTGACTGGTTGTTGTACAGCAAGAGGGGAGTCAAAAACAGCACTCCAATGAAGGATTTCCAGTCGAAGGGATGAAGCTATAGAAGAAGGATGGGTAGACCATTTGATGCGAGAGAGCACTTGCTTCCAATCGTGAATCAAAGCAGTAGAAAAAGGGCAGCCAGGTATTTTACCTTGAAACTTGCTAAGTACTACTTCCCATGGATCAATGAGCAACACATGAAATTTGATGTTAAGGATATTCAATCCTCCATGCATCTTTGGAGAGCAAAGTAGATCCATTTTGAATAGCCTCAAAGCTTTTTGATGGAGCTTAGTTTTTCAAAATATCTCCATGGCCTGAGACATAAAAGAAGAGAGATCTCGAGATGACCAATGCAGTAATGGCAAATAAAACTGAACATAAGCCAAACAATAGATTGGACAATCCGAAACCGAACATAGAGATAGTAATATGTGCAAACTGTAGAGGACGGCATGACAAGCCCACAGAAGAAAGTGTCTAGTCTTGAAGACGATCCTGTAGATGCAATGGAGGAACCGGTTGAAAAGGTTGGAGCATCAAAGTAATCTTATGCCAAAGTGGACGATAATGCATTCCAAGGCCAAATTTGGTGGCGGCCAAAGGAAAAGTAAGGGGAAAACCAGCATCATCAACAACATCCTGAACCAAACGAATCCCCTTGAGACTCAGAAAATACGAACATTGAGGCTCCTGCAAAGCCAAAGGAAGGGCGAACACTCTAGACCAATGTAAACTTTCAGCTATGAAAGAGTTGCCCTACAAGGAATCACTACCATGCCAATCCAAGTGGGAAAGGATATGTTTCCAATCCATTAACAAATGGGAAACCAAAGGACAACCAGGGATTTTTCCTGTCACAGAACCAAAAAGAAACTCCCACTGGGAAAGCTGCCAATGATTAAAAGCTGGAGATTCAACATGCAAGAGTAAATGACGAATCATGGCAGCCCATGGTTGAGAATCTTGTAAAAACTGTAGCATGAGTTTCCCCTTATGGGCAAGAATGTGCAGATGGATATTGAGAATATTAAGACCTCCATGCATCTTTGGAGAACAAAGTTGTTGTACTTGAAGCAAACGCAAGCTTTTTTTGCCATGGTGAGAACACTAGAAGATTTCCAGAACCTCAGACATAAAAGAGGCAAGATCAGCCTTTCTGAACATAATACGAGGCAAGTAGAATTGAATATACGCCATCAGAATAGATTGCACAATTCGAAGATGAACATGCAGAGGCCAAGTTGCCAATTTCCAGGGTTCTAGCTTTTTCTTGAGAGTTGCGAGAATCCAATCAGATTGTTGACGATGAGAAAGTGTCCAACTCAAAGGATAGCCAAGATGACGAACCAATTGAGTTGGTGGGATGATTTCTCCAGGCCATAAAAGAGAGTGCCATTCCTTGGAATGCAAAGGCAATAATTTTGATTTCTGAATATTTACATGAAGCCCAGCAGCTAAACCATATAAAGAGAGAGCTTGCATTAGCTCAGAAAGATCCTACTCTATATTGCGGGGAGTGAAAAAAGAATCATCTGCATAAGCTTGAGCAAGCAATGGTTTACTGTCATGAATTTTCAAACCATGTAGCTTATCCGTAGCTACGAGATGATCCATATACTGAAGCATGGGGTGCGTGGCTATAGCATATAGGAGTGCACTAAGTGGACAGCCTTGACGCACCGAACAACGAAGAGTCCATGCTTCAGAGATATCCCCGGAAAGAATGCAAGCAGCTTGACTGTCACTATAAAGCCAGTATATGATATGCTGCAATTTCTGCCCAAATCCCAAAGCATGCATTGTTTGAGAGATGAAGTCCCATTGAACAGTATCAAAAGCCTTGGCAATATCAACTTGCAGTAAAAGAACATCCTGCTCTATGTATTTGGCATACTCAATTCCAACATAAGCATTTGCGATATTATCAGTGATAAGCCTGCGAGGAACAAAACCATATTGTGTAGGATGTAAACCATCATGCAAGTATCCTTTAATACGATCAACTACCATTTTGGTGATGATTTTATAAATGACAGGCATAAGAGTAATGGGTCTCCAATCAGCCAATGATTCACAAATCTGCTTTTTGGGAAGAAGCTTTACCAGCCCTTTTTTCCACACACACTTTTTTTTTTTTTTTTTGGTAAATCCATGATCATATTATCAGCAAAATTTACATGAGGGTCTCAAAAAAGCAGAGAGCCTCAACAGGAAATCAAAAGCAAAGAAAAACTATTTCCAGGCATGACTGAGGAAGATCTCCTTGATAGCAAGCATCATAGATAGATTGCCGTAGGGAGAATCTGAAATATTCATAAGATTGCAAGAACGGATTCCCAAAATATCGCATGTTGTGATCCTGCCAGATAGTCCAAAAAGCCCAATATCTGACCCAGTTCAAAAATAAGGAGTAATGGACCAGGGTTGCAGGAAGTCTGCCAAAAAGCCAAAAATGTTTCCCAAAAGGTGAGTTAGGGAAACGAAGGCGAAGCGACATGGAAATTTTGCATAAGAAGGTCTTAGTGCTGGAACACATCCAAAACAAATGAGACACCGTTTCAGAAGGGGCCATGCATCGAAGACAGGAAGCAGATGCAATCCTTCGTTGAGCCAGAGTGACCCCCACGGATAAGGTTCCTGTAAGACAACGCCATAGGAAAAGCTTTTGCTTGAGAGGCAATTTGCTTCTCCATAAATTGCGGAGATTCTTTCGCCACCAAGCAAGCGATTTTGCCATATGCCAAAGAGAATTAGCATGTAAGTGAATCCATGGTGACGGCTGGAGGAGAGAGTATGTCGTGCTGACCGTTAGGTTAGGAAGAGGAACAGGACGAGAATTTGAGCCCACCGGGCGTAACTGCCAATCATGTAATCGGTCCCTGTTAGATAAAGGAGGGATGGGAAGAAAAGGCTGCAGTAATTCAGCAATTTTTCCCCAAATAAACCTGTGATGCATGGCTAGTGGATAAGAAGCCATGGCTTGAGGGAAGGAACCATCTGCTCTTTCCTTCCATTGGAGCCGCCTTTGTTTGGTCACAGAGATCCCCCCCTCCCCAGCATGCCCTCTTTAACAACAGAGTCAAACAACTATGATGGGGTGCCCAGAGTTAGGGTCCAAGTCTTTGAACCTAACATCACAGATAACCATGTGTCAGACAAAGGAGTTGAAGTGAGCTGCTTGGAGTTGAATGAAGCTATTGGTAGTACTTCTGAACATAATACACGTGTAGGGAAGAGCCTGGAGAAGTATGGAGATCCCTGGAGCTGCTAGAACACACTCGGGAGAGGCTAGAGCTGAAAAGAGTCCAGATCTGAGCAAAAACGTCGAAAAACAGCCGAAAACTGCTTGAATCGCCTTCTAACAAGTCGTATGGACTCGAAATCACCTTCCAACAAGTCGTACGGACTCCTAGAACTGTCGCGCAACTGTACGAACAGAGTCATATGGACGTACGGACAACTATACGGACAAAAAAACATATTTTTTTTTTCGGCCTGAAATGGTGTGGGAGAGGTTTGTTTGTACGTAGGCAGCTCGGAAATTTTGAAAAACGTCAAAATCGGATCTCAAAAGGTCAAAAAACAGCAGCTGGACTTTTTTTTTCTTGCTCTAAAACAAGTTTTTGGTGACGAAACGAGGCACCGGACTGAACTAGAGGAGGAGCTGAATGTTGGAGCTACCTCAAACGAAAGCTGGAGAGCTGAATGTGAAAACCAAGAATGCGCACTGGAGCACCAAGCTTGCGAGAGTCTGAAAGCAAGCACGAGAATGTGCTCTAGAGATGGAAGCGCTCTGATACCAAATGTAGGAACAAAGTGGAGACAGGTTGTGAACACAAGTGAGCAAGAGTGCACACACAAGAAAGCTCCAATAGAAATGTTCAAATGAAACAATACAAGTACTTGGTATATATAGTATCCAAGTACTACTGGTCAACCATAGGGTTGACTTTATGTCTACAACACCATATCTTAGTTATGTCTTACCCTATTCATATTCTTTTTCTTTAAGAGCACAAACTTGATGCTAGAGATTGTGCCAAGTTAGGCAAACTTCTTTCGGGTTGTACCCTTTGGTCACCTCACTTGGGCACTAGAGGAGGTACTTGCATTTGAGTTTCTTTCCTTGGTTGTTGGATACGGAGGCCTTTTTTTTCTTTGGTTGTTGGACATGGAATGATCATTCCCTCTAGAGATCAATGGATCATTCTCTTGATTGGGGGACGCAAAATTGGCTTTCTGAACCTTTCCGCCTCCAACAATAGAGGGAATCGTATCCTTATGTGGAAGGAGTTGCTCTTTTGGGCCCCCACTGCAGATGCATGGGTTATTGGAGGTGAGTTCAACATGGTTGAGCTGCCTTCTGATAAAAAAGGAGGTAGAGAGAGTGGCATTCATTCTCTGGAAAGAGCAGCCTAGGATTTTCGTTTCGGTGGCAGAGGTGCTTGGAGTCATGATGCCCTTCACACTTAGAATCAGTCTCTATGTTGATGTTGGGCTCTGGAAAAAGGTGGGTCAGCATGCATTGCCATTAGTGTCTCTACTTCTAACCACTTTCCGGTCGTACTGATGATTTCTAAGCCTCACTTGACGAGATGCTCTGCTATGCCTTTTATGCAGAGGAGGATCTTACAGAGACAGCTTTGCAGATACGGATGTCACATATACAGAGTGGACTGCCATCTCCTTGACTTATGGCTGCAGCCTTGACTGGTGTTAGTGACTTTTATCATGCGGTCGCCAGTACTAGGAGACGGGAGATTGGTATTTGCCACACCAACAGTTGGCAGCCCTGCATAGGGAAGAGTAGAAAAGGCCCACATATGCCTGGATTCAAGAGCACCTTGCAACAGCAAGGACTCAACTGTAGATATTGCTTGATCAGAGAGTAGAGTATGCCTTTCATGCCCCCGAGAGTCATTCTGGACTCAAATGGGAGGTAGAGTCAATAAACACTTCTTCTCTACTCTTGGCCCAAGACATAGTAGAGAGAGTATTTCGTAGCTTATTGACTTAGATGGGATTTTGAAGATAGATCGAGATGTCGTATTATGAATAGCTTAGATTATTATGCCTCCCTTCTCACAGTAGATTGTGATACTCAGACTAGAGATGATGCTAGACATTTTATTTGGCAGAGTATTTCCGTGTTGGTGAAACCGGATATGCGATTCTCACTTAATGCACCCTTCACCAACGTCAAGTTTAGGATTTCCCTCTTGGCCCTTCACAAGGGCAAGTGCCTAAGTTCAGATGGAATTTCTCCCTCATTCTTTGTTGCTTTTTGGGATATGATTGGGGATCACATTACCTCAGCTCTGTAGGGCGTATAGGACTTAGTTGAGATGCTTGGATCACTTATGGAGGGTCTCACTCATCTTATCCCAAAGGGAGGTTGCAGAAATTTAGTGTCCCAATGGAGGCATATCACACTCCTAGGCACCTGTTACAAAATTTTGGCCAAAGCAATAAGCCTGCGATTGCAGCCCTTAGTTCCCGACCTTATTCATGACGTGCAGACTGGTTTTGTGCATGATAGAAGCATCTTTGGTTATATCTTCTCATTCAAGGAGGCTTCACAGTGGGCCATGCATAGTGGCCAGAGGCTGGCCATTCTACTAGTGGACTTTGAGAAAGCTTATGACAAAGTAGGTTGGGGCTTTCTGGAGGGCACCCTTCTTCATTTTTCTTTACAATGGATCTGAGGGTTTTCCTCTTTATATAGATCAGCCCACAGTCAAGTGCTTATTGGTATGTAAGGGGAGAGAGTTTTGAGATATCAGTCCGCCCAGGATATCCCCTTGCTCCCTTTTCTCTTCTTGTTTGTGGCTGAAATTATGAGTATCTGTATTAGATCTCAAGCTGATATTTGTGGGCTGAGACTTCCTTGTTACAGACGGGAGGTTGAGCTTGTGGATATCGAGTTGGCAGATGATACTGCTGTTTTTTTGGATGCCACGGCACAGACACTCACTTTATTCAAGACAACATTGGATTTATTTTGCAGTGGTACGGGGCACGCATTAATTGGAATAAATCCAACGGCTTTTGGATCAGTGATCAGGACACTCTGGTTCGGTGAGGTGGTAAAGGATTCACTTGGATTCAGAGGTGTTTCTATCAGATACTTGGGATGCCAGGTTGGCTTGGGCATCTCTATGACACAACAATTTGCTTTGGTGTTGGAGAGTATAAGGACAAAGCTTCTTTTTTGGGATTCTGCCAAGCTTAATCTTGCCTCCAGAGTAGTTGTGATCAACCAGATTCTTTTTTGGGGCTCTACCAAGCTTAATCTTGCCTCCAGAGTAGTTGTGGTCAACCAGGTCCTTTTAGCCACAGCATGATTTGTTTGTTCTTGCTGGTGCTATTCAAGGGATTGCATCACTCATCTTAAGAGACCAATAAGGAATTTTACATGGAGTAAATTCGAACCTGTGCTTATCCAAAATCTTGTCGTTCCACATGAGTGGCTGCCTATCATCTCTTCGCGAGAGGAAGGTGGAATCCTCCGAAGAGTAATCCTGAAGCTAGCCCATGCTTTTAGGATAGCTTCTATGAGAGGGGAGGCCGGAGATCTAAGATAGGATGACCCATCTAGTACTATCCATCCAATCTCCTACTGAAGACAATGTGCATGACTGTATGTTGTGAATCCTCACAACCATCTTGTATAGTAAGGCCCTACACTGTAAATTTGGATCAATTATATTGAGAACCCCTTCCAAAGTGGGGAGAATGAGAGTCTCCCAAGCAACTCTAGCTGTAACATCCTCTGTGTCATCAAGTCCATATGATGAAGAGATACCCATACCGACTTGGCATCCCAGGTATCTGATCACAACAACCCCTCTGAATCCAAGTGAAACCAAAATCATCCCCCCAATCCAGAGAGTCCTCGTCACTGGTCCAAAAGCCATTGGATTTATTCCAATTAATATGTGAACCAGCTATTGTACAAAATAAATCCAAAACTTCCCTGAAAGAAATGAGCGTTTGTGGAGTGGCATCCAAAAAAACAGCCATATCATCCGCCAACTGACTATCCAATAGCTCCTTCTCCCATCTTAAGGGAAACCTGAGTCCCAAAGTATCAGCTTGAGATCTAAGAAAGATGCTCATAACTTCAGCCACAAAAAAAAAGGAAAGGAGCAAGAGGACATCCTTGACTTGATTTGGAAATATGAAACCTCTCTTCTCTAACCCCTCCAGTGAGCACCTAGCTATGGGTTGATATGTACAAAGAGGAAACCCCTCTAATCCAGGCATCTGTAAATCCAAAGCGTAGAAGGGTGCCCTCTAGAAAATCTCAATCTACCCTGTCATCTGATTTTTCAAAGTCCAAAAGTAGAATGGCTATTCTCTGGTCGCTCTGCATAGCCAATCAAAAGATTACCAAAAAAGAAGATATAATTAAAGATGCTTCTGCTATGCACAAAGCCCATCTTCTTGTCATCAATTAAATCTGAAAGAATGGGCTGCAAACACAAACTAATTGCTTTAACCAAGATTTTGTAGAAAGTGCCCAAAAGAGTGATTGGCCTCCATTGTGACACCAAATTTTTGCAACCCCCCTTTGGAATAAGATGAATGGGACCCTTGTAAGTGAGTCTGGCATAGAACTAGAGTCCCAAACGCCTTGCAAGGCTGAGGTAAGATGGTCCCCAAAAAGCAATAAAAAAGGAGGGTGTAAGCCTATCTGAGCATGCACTTGCCTTTATGAAAGGAAAGAAATGCAGTCCTGGACTCTATATTTATGAAGGGTACATCAAGTGAAGCTTGCATATTTGGTTTCACCAATACAGGAGTACACTGCCATATAGCATACCTAGCATCATCTCTCGCTGGTGTGTCAAGTTTTGCTGAAAGTAGGAAAGCATAAAAATCTATAGCTATGCACAAGATGGCATCAGGATCATACTGTAGTACCCCATCTGAGTTAATAAGATGCGGAAGACTTACTCTACTATGCCTCAGACCAAGATAGAGAAGAAGTGTTGATTGACTCTTTCTCCCATCTGAGTCCATAACGACTCTCCGACATCTAACAGTTAGGGACCGACATCTGAAGGTATAGCTACAAGCATCTGATCCCTAGCCTGTAATGGAAGGATGGGATCCATGAATGCATGCAAAAAGAGTAGTGGAGTACTCAAACTGCACGTTCTTTTTGAGTTGCAACAACTCTCTCTTGAGAAAGTACTGGTTCTTGTGGCCGGTGGAAGTGGTCGAGGATTGATTGAATGGTGGCCATTTGTCAATCAAAGGTGGAAGGCCAACTCAAACACCCTTGAATATCCATCCGTCAACAAGGGCTGAGAAAAGGTTGAGAAAGGACAGCCTAGGGGGTGAAAGATCATAGTGGTAGGGAGAGAAGCAAGCTAACACTAGGAATGGAAAGGAAAGATAACAAGCATAATGGAAATGAAATGGAAAGAAATTGAAAGCAATGGACAAGTACTCACATGATACCAAAGAGCTTGATGTTGATTGATATGAAAAGACTCAAGACAAGTACAACACTATATAGTGTAACACTAGACTCTAGAAAGCCATAGTGTATATGGGATAACTCCCAAGATGACACGTGGCATGTCTAGGACTCACTAGACTATAAAACACCCCCTAGACACCTAGAACACTCATTTTTGACTCACTTTGGCTTCATATTCCAACACCCCCCCATGAAGGCAAGGTGGGAGACTATTGGAATGGAACTAAGAACAGAACATGACAATGACGGTCATCAAACTGTGCACCCTATGTAACTCAGAGACCAAAGTCTGAGTGTGTTCAGAGGTTGATCCAAGCACTCTCATGGCTTGAGATTCAACATGCTCAGAGGCTCACGTTATAGCATGGCTACATGACTAGCTCATAGGTCTAGGAATACACCAACATCCTGGAACTCGGCCAGGCCTGATAAACAAATAGACCTATCAAAGCCAATACATGGCTCCCACAATACATCCCCCTCTAAACCTATCAAAGCCAATACATATGGCTCCCACAGTACATCCCCCCTTGGCTTCATCACAAGACATGTTAGGAAGCCACACACCAAGATAGGAAAACCAATACATCTTTTTAGGAGGACTATCCAAGGCAGAGGACCTTTAGACTCAATGAAAATCAAACACTCAATACATATCATTTTAGGGAGACTACCCAGGATAGAGGACCCCAAAATACATCAAGTTGTAGTAATAAAAAATAGATCTCTATATGATAAGAGATGTCGTCCAAGTAGCCACTGCACACGTGTGCACATCCCTGCAAGACGATGACGATGTTGAAGAAGCACTAGGCAGAAATGCCCAAAAAGATGTGTTGGTGAAGTCCATGGGGTAGCTAGATGGAGCACTTACATGGTGACTCTCAAAATGCTGGAAGGAGAGTCACCAATGTCGAAGTAGAAGCCTCAGGTACCACGACCAATCGGGAAGTCAATCAATGCGAAGAACCTCAGGCACCGATCGAATAAGCAATGTTGAAGAAGTCACTTGTTGATGTAGAATGGTCTACATCAAACTCGAGTCAATGCACTAATCAGAGAGATCAGCCATCGGATCCCATTTGCATGGTCAAGATTGAACATTTCCATGTTTTTGCCCATACATCACCTCTTCTAGTTTGAAATAATGCCTCAGTGGTATTCTAGTCATACAAATGGAACCTGATGGTCACAATACTTTTCAAGGTAGTTAATATCACCTATAATGAGGCTTGTACAAAATACCATGTCCATCGGATCCCATTTGCATGGTCACGAACAAACATTTCCATGTTTTCGCCCATGCATCCCCTCTTCTAGTTCAAAATAATGCACTGGTGGTATTCTAGTCATGCAAATGGGACTTGGTGGAAACCTTACTTTGAAATGGAATTTAACTCACTTATATTGATTCCCATGAAAAGTATCATGTCCATATTATCCCATTTGCATGGTCAAGAACCGAACATTTCCATGTTTTTTCCCATGCATCCACTCTTCTAGTTCAAAATAATGCACTGGTGGTATTCTAGAGGTATTCTAGTCATGTAAATGGGACCCCATGGACATGATGCTTTGCAAGGGACTTAAAATAACCTACATTGATGCCCGCGTAAAGTATCATGGACATCGGATCCCATTTGCATGGTCAAGAATGGACATTTCCATGTTTTTGCCCATACATCCCCCCTTCTAGTTCAAAATAATGCCTCGGTGGTATTCTAGTCATGAAAATGGGGCCCAATGGCCATGATACTTTTCAAGGGACTTAAAATCACATAGATTGAGGCCCATACAAAGTATCATGCCCATGAAACCCCATTTGCATGGTCAAGAATGAACATTTCCATGTTTTTACCCGTGCATCCCCTCTTCTTGTTCAAAATAATGCCTCGGTGGTATTCTAGTCATTCAAATGGGACCCGATGGCCAATATACTTTTAAAGGGACTTAAATTCACCTAGATTGAGGATCGTGAAAATTATCATTTCCATTGGATCCCATTTTCATGATCAAGAGCAAATATTTCCATGTTTTTGCCCATGCATCCCCTCTTTTGGTTCAAAATAATGTACCAGTGTTATTCTAGTCATTAAAATGGAAACCGTTGGCCACGATACTTTTCAAAGGGCTTAACAGCACTTAGATTTAATCCCATGCAAAGTATCATGTCCATGCTTGGGCTGTCAAATCATTGAGCTCCAGAACAAAATTCACGCACAGAAACAAATTTCATCACTTTTTGCAAGGGCTGTAACTTTTCACAGAAAACTCGGATTGCAGTGATGTAAAAAACAAAATATGTACTACTCAAGGTCCTCTACAACTTTGCTGAAGACACAAAGCCGTGATTCTGCTTCTAGATCCGGATAGAAGCGTCACATCGTCCGCGGGTCACATAAAGACGTAGCTGAAGGAAGGAGAAGAGAGGTGGCAGATCATGGCGTGGAGAAGAGAGCTCAAGGAGAGAAGAGGGCAGCCTTCCAAGGAGGAGGAGGTAGAGTAGCTTCATTAGCCTCCCTCACCTCAACCTCTTGGAAGGGAAAGGGAAAGAGAGAGTAGGGCTAGGAACATGGCTCTGATACCACATGAAAGATCATAGTCACTAGGAATGGAAAGGAAAGATAACAAGCATAATGGAAAGAAAATGAAAGCAATGGACAAGTACTCACATGATACCAAAGAGCCTGATGTTCACTGATATGAAAAGACTCAAGACAAGTACAACACTATATAGTGTAACACTAGAATTTAGAAAGCCGTAGTGTATATGGGATAACTCCCAATATGGCACGTGGCATGTCTAGGACTCACTAGACTATAAAACACCCCCTAGACACCTAGAACACTCATTTTTTACTCACTTTGGCTTCATATTTCAACAGGTTTAGAAGAAAGAGAGTGGGATTTCAGAGAGAGGAGGGCTGATAGAGAGGGGAGGGCTGCTAGGAAGGAGAGAGGACTAAGGAGAGGTTAGAGAGAGCTTGAGGGGAGGGAGAAAGGGGAAGAAGAAGAGGCGGGGGAGGAAAAGGAAGAGGCGGAGCAAGAGGAGCGGGTGGGGGGGATAGCTACTCCTATGCCACATGGCATTCTCCTTCTCAATCTCCATTTTAAGCCTCTCCTACTATATTTTACACAAGGCCAACAACAATTTCCCTTGACACTAAATCATTCACTGTTCCTGGTGAATGCAAAACAACATGATGAGGGAACATGCCTCACTCTAGATGGCATAAATACATGAAGTACTGGGACATGCCCCCAAGCTAGCATCAAGAAAAGATTCGGTTCAAAAACTTTTCACCTTCAATTGCTTATGGTTACAAGTGGGCATGAAATCATTGCATCATCCACAAGGTGGAGATAGATTGCAAGCAACTCTGCTCTCAATAATCTACTCATCACACCTTCTTGAGCTCCCTATATATATATATATATATATATATAGAGAGAGAGAGAGAGAGAGAATATTAAAGTCTTCGGAAGGCCGATGGGTTTTTCACGATGTGCGGAGAAAGACTTCTGATTTTTCTTTTCCTTTTCCACTTTATTCCTCTCCATTTTCTATTCACTGGGACGGTGAATGATAGTGGCGGGGGAAACTGCCGCAGATACATAGACACTCTCAAGCAGTCACTTGTCGACCATTTGTTGACCACATGTCAACCGTATGTCGTCATGCGTTGATGAGATGTTGACCATGTGTTGACTACATGCTGACCATATGTCGACCACATGTTGACCTAAGGAGTAGCATACCACAAGGTGATCTCATGTGGAGCGGCACACATGGAGCAATCTGGTGCATTAATAGACAAAGGACGTGATTAGGTGGTCCAGCTCACTACACAAGGCCACTGTGATAGTTGCACATGGAGTAGTCAGATGCATTAGGAGTGCACCTGGAGTATTTACATGGAACCAACTAGAAAAGGGTGGCGAGTCAGGAAGTCGTTGAAGCCATCAAGAGACCGAGTGATGCAATGGCTAAGGGAGATAGAAGGACTACCAATAAGGACCAAGGGAGGAGATTCTTAGCGAGGAGAGGGACGCGCCAAGGCACAGTGGATGAGGAGAGATAGAGGCTTGAGCTGTGAGGTCACCTGTTGTAGCTTTGTGTCCACTATGGGGATGGACCTATGTACTTTGGCAGACATGGCTACCTCTTGTGACTTGTGACTTTGCTGTTCATCACAGTGACTTGTGTACTTTGGCCAACCTATTTCCCTAGCATATGTAGTTGTTCACCACTTTCGCACACATGATGATTGTTACCCCTTGTGTTCCTGGACTTATCTTCCTATTGTGACTTTTGCTGTTCATCTCAGTGACTTGTGTACTTTGGCCAACCTATTTCCCTAGCATATGTAGTTGTTCACGACTGTCGCACACATGATGATTGTTGCCCCTTGTGTTCCTGGACTTATCTTCCTAACATGACCAGCACCTTACATTGTGCACTCATCCAATGTGCTTCGCTGCATTACAGCCTACTACACCAGCACATCCTTGCACAGTTCACTCGTACTTGCACAGTGCAACTCGTAATTGCACAGTGCACTGTGCAGTACTACACCTTGCATAGTGTACTCGTACTACACCTTCACTACATTACAGCCTACTACACCTTGCACATCCTTGCACAGTGCACTCGTACTACATGATCCACAGCATTAAATCTTTTGACACCCTTATGCCCTCTTCGCGTCTCACACCAATGTCCTTTGGCCTCTTTTAACACCTCCGGAAGGGATCATGATTTGTTATGTATTTATGAAACTAGAGCAGCTGTTCAAATACTTACAACTACATTTACATAGATGTAGGGAAGCTACTTTTCAAATTTCGCTGAGATAGACCAGTGCAATTATGGTATTTACAGGATATTCTCTTGTTTAGGAGAAATTGGCATCGTTGGAAGTACAGCTACTCAACAAATTATCCTCCTAGTAGTTGCGACTGTTGGAGCTGGTGAATAACTCGGACTTCTAGTTCTAATCTGAGTTAGTGCTCCCCTTGATTTTGATGATCTTGAGCGCTGGTCTGTATTTCTTAATAGGGAATCATTCAAGGTAAAGCATTTTTGTGTACTGCACAAATATTTTTGTGGAATGCTAAATCATTAAACATTGTTCAAGTTGAAGCTCTATTTTACTCAATTTAAAATATGCTAGTAACTTATTTCCATATGATTTCTCAATATACTAGTCTTAGTCAAAGACTAGCGCCAGCCAAAGACTTCGCAGGCTTCTTGAAATTTTGGGTATAGTTGCACAAAATACTAAGCCTTCCATTCTTCATAATCTCAAATAGGAGCTTACAGTCAGTCAGGGTTAGACATTGGATTCCATCCAACGGTATTTTACAATCTCACCACAAATCTGTGTATGCTACAAGATATTTCACACAATTTCAAACCAGCTAGTCTTTCATTTACAGGCTTAGACCCAAATGATGCCCCACAACAAGAAGTAACCTACTTCTAGTTATTATTTCTTCTTTAGGTAAAGTTTGCAAACGTTTTCAGCAATGCACACTTCCATCTTGCCCAAACTTGTGCTATCAAATACGATTACTCTGTTCTTAAATTCAGAAAGGATGGTTGTTTAAGGGTGACTCGACCAGGGGACAGGCAGCATGGAGGCAGATGCTTGGTGGCCAAGTGTAAGGTGGCATGGAGTTGAGTAAGGGAATGCTTGATGGCCCACAACTAATCCACTTAAAGAGGATTTAAGTCGCTGAGATGAAGCCAGATGGACGTAAGTTGAATCTGAAAGAGCAAGGGAAGGAATCACGATTATGATCAACTAAACGCATGTTGACAAGACACACTTCCTCTAGAAGTGGCCAAGCTGAGCAGCGCTTCATTGTAATATAGCCATGGAGGACTTTGAAAATCAGGGCTGGTTTTACCACATGGCAAAGCTACTTGCTTGTTCACCCAAAGGCCCATCCAAGCATAACAGACATACAACATAAGACAAAGGGAGTAGGGTGGGATGAGATTTCTTCTAGGTGGTCTTTGACACTCCTGAGTCTGCGACTACAGTGCTTCAGACTAACCCATTGTTGGCGCTAGGTGCTAAGAGGATCTTTCTCTCGCCCTTCACCTTGGGTTTCGACAGTGTTGTGGAGGACAATCAGATTACTTCTCCCTTCATCAAGTTTCGTGGCCTCCCTCGGGGGTACCATCGGCTACCATTGGAGCCACTTTTGGTTTGGTCACAGAGATACCCCCCTTCCTGGCATGTCTTCTTCACCTTCCTCCACCTTCCTTACAGGAGGAGACCTCCCATTCCCTCGACCTCCACAAATTCGAGTAGGTGATATTTATATTTTAGTCGTGGCTACAGATGTCCCTACCCTTGCTCCACTAGATGCAGTTCAGAAGGGGCCATGCAGTGCCTCACTCCCTACCAAAGATACCTCAGATCCACTTTTGGATAGGACCAATGATGATGCTCACTTTGATTTTCAGATTCCTGGCCCTTCTTTGATGCAGCCCCCTGCCTCTTTTTCTCTTTGGTCTACCTCTATCGATAGAGGCAAGAGGGTTGCCTCTCCTTCACCTTCTTGACTGCGAGGATTCTTTGTACTCCTCTTCTAGGCTTGATTCATAGGCACTCCTTTGTACTGGCAGATATGGCTGATATTAGGCCACTTTTGGGAATGTTGTCCTGGGAATCCCTATCAACAGGGTGTAGGGGTTCTTTCTCCCATGGATTTTCCTCCCCTTGGCGGGAGGGATTCTACCCAAGAGAGGTTTGTTTCAGCAACCAGGTTGGGTAAGGTGTTCCATGCAACTTCCTCGCATCGATGAGGCTTGTTAGTTGGAACACACAGGGCCTTGGCAGTGTGCCACATCATCATCGTAGGCAGTTGATTCGTAATCAGCTTCATCCAGGTGTTACCGGGGGCCCCATTGATATTCTTTTCGTTCAAGAGCAGAAATTGGATGCCATAGATTGTGCTAAGTTAGGCAAGCTTCTTTTATGTCACATCTTTTGGTCACCTGCCTTGGGCACTAGGGGAGGTACATGCATTTCATTTTTGCAATGGTTTTTCCCCTTGGTTATTCGACATGGGGTGAGCTCAGTGGATTATTTTCATGATTGGGGACGTAAAGTTGGCTTTCTCAACCATTACGCCCCCAACAATAGAGGGGACCGTGTCCTTATGTGGAAGGAGCTGCTTGTTTGGGCCCCCGTTGCATATTCATGGGTTATTAGAGGTGACCTAACATGGGTTATTAGAGGTGACCTAACATGGTTATTAGAGGTAACCTAACATGGTTGAGTTGCCTTCAGATAAGAAAGGGGGTAGAGAGGGAGGCATTCACTCCTCAAAGAGAGTATCATGGGATGTCTTCTTATTTCATTTCAGCAGTGGCAAAGATGCGTGGTTTGATGATGACTTCCACACTCAATCTTAATCTCCTATTTTTGTGGTTGAACAGGAGACCGTAGATGCCTTTACATACATGGATTGATAGATTTTATGTTGATGATTGGGCTTTGGACAGAGGTGGGTTAGTATGCATTGCCACTAGAGTTTCTTCTTTAGATCACTTTCCTGTGATGTTGATGATTTTCGAGCCTCATTTGAGAGGATTTTCTGCCAGTATCAGGATTTCAGATGCCTTTTATGCACAAGAGGACCTCACAGAGGTAGTTTTGCAGATTTGGGTGCCACATATGGTGGGTGGAGTGCTGTCTCCTTCACTTATGGCTGCAGTCCTGATTGGTATTAATGACTTTTATCATTCTGTCTCGCAGACTGGAGATTCTCAGACATGAGATTGGCATTCGTCAGCAGTTGGCAGCCCTGCAGAGAGGAGCACAAATGGCCTACAGATGCTTGGAGTTAGGAGCGCCTTGCTACAGCAAAGGCTCAACAACAGATATTGCTTGATCAGAGAGCAGAGTATGCCTTTCATGCTCGTGAGCCATTCTAGACTTAGATGGGAGGTAGAGTCAATAAACACTTCTTCTCTACTCTTAGCCCCAGACATAGGAGAGGGAGTGTCTCGCAACTTATTGGCTTAGACGGGATTTAGCAGACAGATCTAGATGCCATCTTGTGAATAGCTAGACTTTTATGCCTCTCTCCTCTCACCAGATCCTAACACATAGGCTAGAGATGACACCAGATATGCTATTTGCTAGAGCATTCCTGTGTTGGTGAAACCAGATATGCGAGTCTCACTAGATGCACCCTTCACCAACACAGAGTTCAGGATTGCATTCTTGGCCCTTCACAAGGGCAAGTGCCCAGGTTCAGATGGACTTTCTCCTCTTTCTTTATTGCATTTTGGGATATGATTGGGGATCACATTACCTTGGCCCTATAGGGCATTTAGGACTCAGATGAGATGCCTAGCTCACTTAGGAGGGTCTCATTCATCTCATTTGAAAGGGAGGCTGCGGAAATTCAGTGTCGTAGTGGCAGCCTATCACTCCTCTTTCTTTATTGCATTTTGGGATATGATTGGGGATCACATTACCTTGGCCCTATAGGGAGGCATCAAAGCCTCTTTCCCAAATACCAAATGAAAAGGGGAGAATTGAGTGCCTTCCTTCGCAGCAATCCTATAAGCCCATAGAGCACCAGGCAAAGCAAGATCCCAACTCTTCCCATGCAACCTCATCATTTTGCCTATAATATTTGAGACCTCACCATTGAAATGCTCATTCATTGCATTGCATTGAGGATAGTGAGGAGTGGCATACATGTGCTTAATTTTTAATTTGTCACAAAACAAGTCCATGAGTTCACTCCTAAAGCCAGGCCCTCTGTCAGACACCAACTCCAAAGGCATTCCATAGCGGCAGCAGATGTCCTCATATACAAACTTACAAACAGACTTAGCATTTACAGCCCACACCGCTCTTGCTTCAGCCCAACGGGATAAGTAATCCACAGCAGTGAGTAGGTAGCAATTGCCTCTTGAAGACATAGGCATTGGACCGATAGCATCAATTCCTCACTTCTTAAAAATATTAAAAGCAATCATCACATTCTTTATTTAAGGATGTAAAATTCTCTTACCCATTTGCTGACATTGGAAGCAAGACCTGCATCAATGAATATCCCTTTGCAAAGAAGGCCAAATATATCCCTCAGTGAAAATCTTTATGAGCATTATCTTGAAGGCAAAGTGTCCACCACAACACCTTCATGATTAGCCTCCAGCATGTGTTGAACCTCTTCATGCCATGGAATCCTTCTGAGAATCAAATCAACTCCTCTCATATACATCATGTCACCAATCATACAATACGGTTGACAAGCCTGCACAAACCTATACCTCCTTTGCTTTGGAATATGTGCATGAATTTTACCTGTTAACAAAAAAGTCTCCTCATTTACCCTCTGTGCAGCCTCATGGGCTGATGCATTTTGAGCTCTTTCAGGCTATAGGGGGGAGGGTTTCGGGATGGGGGAGGGCGGGGTGTTGCAGGCTGTAGGCAGGAGGATTTTGCGCGAGGACGCTAACAGCAGAAATGGTTTTTTTTTTTTTTTGGGGGGGGGGAGTAGAGTAAACTAAATTTAAGCCACTATATGCTCTAGTACAATCTCTCGTGATTGACATAAAAGACTAGTTACAGTTTAGTTTTGTCATATGGTATACCTCCCTGAAAAAATAAAAATAACATAAGTGAACCACCAAAAATAATTTAGATCAAAATGGGAAATGGTGTGAGTTAATGAAAGCAGTACAGAAGCAAGGTTTACATAATCATCCATCGCAAAATGAACTTAATTGGCCACCCCATTTTTTATATGAATAACACACTATGTTGTTTATAATTTCTCACTATCGACAACAATAAGATCAAGATGATAGGATTGATAAAGCCCGTATCCATACAACTTATTGACGAAAGAATTTTGTCTGCAGTCTTTTTAGCTGCTGGTATCCTGCAATGGCTGGAGAGTTGGAATGTGGCTAGTGTAACCAATCCTCTTACATATTGGGAATCATTCTATTTTCTCATTGTCACTGTAAGTACTACTTGCTATTCTCATCTTGAATCTAGCATAGGTAGTAGATGCAAATGTCTCAAGGTTATGCCTTTTTTCTCGTTTATTGTTTAATGTGAACAAAATATTAGAAAAGGCAAGCAAATGAACATAGAATCACTCAAGCAGGAAAATAAAACCATTTGGGTGAGATCTCATAGATCACTCTCATGAAAATGTGAGTGGAGGTCTTTGTACACTCATCAAATGGTAATGATTTCGAAGGTTACATGGCTGCTTGCTTAGATTTTCAATTTTGCATGTTTAAAGTCATATGGGCTCAGATTGTTTCAGCATGGCATCTTGCTAAGTTTTAATCCTCTAGTGCTTTAACAAAATAAATTCGATCAGTGAAATTTATTTTTGAAACATTGGAAATGTTTATAAAGTGACAACACTCGGTTGGACCCGTGGAGACTGTCATATCTTTATGATTTGATCGTTGTGGTCTCAGGCAGAAAGAAGATGAAGTAGTCACCAGACCAAAACAATGGAGCTAGTTATAGATGAGAGAGTAGACGAAACCCAATCTTGAAGACTCCTGGTGGATCTTTTGAGGCAAGATTATTGTCACCCTTGTTCCATTATTCGTCCATTTCTCAACCCCTCCCCTACCATTGCTCTCTTAGCCACAAAACATCCCTATGGTCCCCTTCTCCCCACGTGAGACATACATGAGACTCACATGCTCTATCCTATCTATACTAGAACACGTCTGTGTTCTCTCTTCTTTCCTCTCCATCTCGACAAAGGCGTCATCCCAATATAAGGTGACCCCATTGTTGGAAAAAGTGATGACGTATGGCATTGGTTCACTAAATTACCATTGGGGTAGTTTTGGGTTAAGAATGAAAAAGCATGGTAGATAGACCTTAGGTTGTATGTGTGGACATCCATAATGTTATGTTATAGACAAGGGTTAGAGGTTTTTAAGGGCCCACATGATGTGGCAAGCCCTCACATACATACATCATGGATGAAGGGGATCATTGCCAGAAGGCACCAATACACTGGTTTATTTCTTATGGCCTTGCCACGTGTCACACAAGCATGCACTCACCATCCCACCCACTCACCATGTCATAGACCTTTGGTCTTTCATAGAGCTTAATAATATTTCTTTCTTTCTCTAGGGCAGCTGATTGGTTTCAGGTATTGAATCTATGGAATGTGGTTGATGCATTCTGGTTGGGCACATTGTGTCAATGTGCCACGTAGGATGGGACTGAGCCTTGGCTTGTGTTCTGCTCACCTCCTGAGCTAGGGTTTACTGTATGTGAGGTTCATTGTGTGTTTGCAGTAAATTTGCTGCACATGTGGAAAGGACAAAAAGCCTTTAACAGATGAGAAGAAAATCCTACAATGGGAAAATCCCAATGACAAAGCTCTTGCTATTATCGCTTTGAGTTTGTCTGATAAAGTTATTGATCATTTAGATTTTGATTACATTGCACAAGAATTGTGAGAAAAGTTAGAACACCTGTTTGGTAACACAATTATCAACTCCAAAGTATTTCTTAGACATGCATACTTTAAGCTTCAAATGAAGCATGAAGATTCTCTCAATGCACATTTGAATCATATAGAATCTCTCACCACTTAACCTGCTGCGTTGAAGCCCCCCGTTGGGGAAGATGATCAGGTTGCTGTCCTCCTTTCCAGCATTGAGGATATTCCTAAATATCGTGACTCACGGGATATGAAATTATTAACATTATTCCAACAGTTCATGTCTCACGGGATATGAAATTTGATGAGATGGTTACGATGCTCATTGATCATGATAAAAGACATAAGGATGACCATGAGGAAGTGGCATTGTTTTCTAAGGGCAAAAACGAATTCAAGCCTCTCAAGTGTACGTATAGTAAGAAGCTTGGCCATACAGAGGATCGTTGTTTTCAAAAGCTTGCCAAGCAACAATCCAAGGAGCATGCTAACTTGGTTGCAGCTGTCACTAATGAAGAAGAAAAAGAAGAAAATGTCTTGGCACCAACGCATGCTCTACTACTGAAATCCGACATCTATCTCTTCCTCAAGAGGTAGATGCGGATGATGGCGGATGATGATTTTGTTTTTAAAATCTCTCCATGAGTCATGGGTACTCTACCCTGGGTATTTTCCCAAAAACAATTGTAATAATCTCATAAGTGTTTATCTGCTTACACTAGACATAGAGTACCAAAGTGCATATGGGATATCTCCCAATATGACACGTGGCATCCATAGGACACACTAGGCTAAAACATATAAAAATCTCTCATCTTGACTCCATTTCCTAACAGTGCTGGACCTGGAATTCATCTAGTGCCTCTGTGCATCTGTATCTCTAGATATGCTAGACTGAAATGGTCACTATGATCTCCCACGAAGTGCCCACTGAAGCATTTCCAGCTCTAAATGGAGAGAAGGTAACATCATATAGAGAGCATGGCTCAACTAAGGGACGTCAAACTGAGAAAGACCAAGAAGAGCCGTGCCTCTTATAGAATGCCTAGGGCCGTGTAAGAGAGAGGCAAAACACTAATGAAAAAGCAGGGGGCAAAGCAACCCAAAGTCCCCTAAACCCCTTCTAACAACCCTAGTCTTCCTGCAATCCAAGAGGCAATGCTGAATAGACTCCTGTACTGAAGAGCAGCACGGACTAGGAGAGGGAGTCCCAAACTTGGACCTCCACTGATTCACTGCCAGCCCTCCATGAATAGAAATCCAAAAGAAAGGAGTGATTTTTATATTAATGAGAGAGAACATCATCTCGAAGCTCCCCGTGAGCTCCTAGTGAGCCGCCGCGCCTCCCCCTGGCTGCCTCGTCCGCCTCCCTCTGCTCCCCCTCTGCGCGCCCTTGCCCTCTCCGTCCCCCCGTCTGCTGCTCCCACCTCTCCTGCTTCCGCCGCCCCTTCAGCTCCCGCCTCCTTGCCCCGCCCGCCCTGTCCGCTTCCGCCTCTGCTGCCCCCCTCTGCTTGCTGCGCTCCCGCCAGCCCCGCCCGCTTCCGCCACCTCCATCTCCTCCTCCTCCTTCGCCTCCATCTCCGCCAGCCCCGCCCGCTCCCTCCACCTCCATCTCTGCCTCCTTTCCTCCACCTTCGTCCCCCCTGCCACCTCCTCCTCTTTCGCCCCGGCGTCCTCCTCCTCTCCCCCGTTGGCCCCCCCCTCTCTTGCCTCCTCTCCACTCCCTTGCCCTCTCATTCCCTCTTTTTCCCCCTCCTCACCTTCTCGCCCTCCTTCCTCCTCCGCCTCCCACCCTCCTTTTTTCACTTCTATCGTTGCCCCCTGCCTTGCCGCCGCCTCCCCCTCTGACGCTTCTATTCGGCACCCTCTTTTTTTCTTCCTCCCTACAGCGAGAGCACTTGTGCTTGCTAAGGCGAAAGAAGAACCTTGGTGGTGACCCTTGGTCTGGCCAGAGGGGCTCTATGGCAGCACCCTCGAATCCCACAGCCGTTAAGGTTCTTCTTTCCCCAGCTAACAAGCAACAGGTTCAGCAAGCAATTCAGTCCCTCCAGGACAAGGCGCTTGTGGGCAGAATTGTGGGCCTCACGCCTACACAGAGATAGGTGCGATAGTGGATCCAAGGGAGCTTGGCATTAGAGGGAGAGCACATCCAGGAGGTCACCATCTATGGACGAGGTGCTTTCCTCATCCAATTGAGCTCCCCCGACACCACCTCGACACTTGTGGAGCAGAGCCCCATACTCCTTGGCCCGCACCTTGTCTACCTCTTTCCTTGGTATCATGGGTTCACAGTCAAGGACATGGATACGACACACCATGTTCCACGGTTTTTGGTTACACTCCGCCCAGGGCTCCCCAAGGAGTATCGAGCCATTCTCCCTTCCATTGGTCAGACATTTGGCACAGTGCTTGAGTCTCCGCCAAAGAAGGCCGCCTCCATTCTAGCAGATGATGGAGTCCCTAAGATCAGACTGGTGGTGGCAAGCCCAGAGTCCCTCCCAGAGTTTATCCTTCTCGAGACCCTAGAAGGGGGCACACTTCGCGAGAGGATGGAGATCTCCGGGTTACCAGGCCAGTGTCTTCGGTGCAGACAGATGGGTCACCTCGCCAGAGATTGCCCCCATGGCCTCCCCTGTGCACCTCCCCCCCCTCCTCCGCAGAGTAGGCAAAGTTAGCACAGGCCCGAGTTCAGCACCCTCTCAGGCAATCTCAAACCCCATGGGTTACCCCCTTAGCAGGGGACTGGACACATGTTAAAAAGAAAAAGAAACAAAGTAAGCAAGCCCGCAAACGCTGCAGGCAGAGGGCCAGCAAAGAGAGGGACAGGGTTGACCGAGAGGCCTCGAAGGAGGATCAGTAGGAGCCACCTCCTCCGGCGGCAGGGGCCACCGCCCACTCTACCGATCCTCCAGCTTCGGAGGTTCAGCCTCCGCACCCACCCTTGCAGCAACAGCGAGCCCCAAGAGCTCCAGACGCGGTGATGGCGGAAGTTGCCGTTACTAGTTCGATGAAGACTGCGGAGGAGCCAATCCAGAGCCCTGGCGAGCCAAATCAGTAGAGGGGACCTGATGTCGTCCTTATCCCTCCTCCTCCTCCCCCTCCTCCCTCCTCCCCAGACCCCTCCCCCTCCTCATCTTCACTTCCCCCTCCCCCTCCAGGGTTCCCCCCGCCCTCTCCCCCCCCCTCAGCCCCCCCTCCTATAGTCACCCTCACCACTTGCCCCCCTCTCTCTATCCCCCGTGTCCCCACAAGGGAACGACGATGCCCCCTTCTGTCTCCTCATCACAGCAGTAGGCCCATTCAGGGAGGGATCTTGAGGGACGAGGCTCGTCTTCCCAGTCAGCGGCCCCTAACCTTCAGCCTGGGCATCCCTTACCGTGGGACTTTTGGAGGTTAGGACCTTGGAACTATTTGGAGGTTCCGGACTCTTATCCTCTACCATTGGAGGTAATGCTCATAGTCCTTTAGCCCCGAAAGGGGAGTTTGATCAGTGCAGTGGGACCTCCGACACACCTTGTTTGGAGATTTTCGTTTGCCTCCATAGGGGTGGAGAAATGGTCCTCCCACTGCATGCGGCATGATCACTATCTGCCAAGCTACTCGGGCCCCAGTGTTCCTCGTGCCATCTGAACCTGCCCAAAGGAAGTTCCGTACCAACCGTCGAAGTTGCCCAATGCAACCTCTGTGAAAGCACCAGCAGGAGGCGATATACCAGGCCGTGGCAAGAAGGACTTGGTTTGCCACTAAGGCGCGACCTGCTAAGGAGAGTTTGGCCGAGCTCCAATAGAGAAGCTTGCGTCAAACACTCTCAAGGACCGGGGCAATCTGCTGCTCTGCTGTAATGTCAATACCCACCTTGCAACAGACTTGAGGAGCCTTTCACATATGAGGAGCTCTGGGAAGCCCTCAAGGCTCTCCCGACCCAATGACTCCGGCCTTCTTCCGAAACTTCTGGGAGATTATCTCCATCCCTTTTCGTCTAGCTTGCATGAGATATTTGACACAGGCCTTCTCCCTCAGTCTTTGAGCAAGGGGTGGATTTGTTTGATCCTGAAAGGGGGAGATAGGTCAGACATCCGATAGTGGAGGCCGATCACTTTGCTTGATACTGCATACAAGATCCTCGCCAAGGTCTTGAGTTTGCGGTTACGGCCCCATCTTACCGACATCATCCATGACACACAGACTGGGTTTGTCCAGGAGTGTAGCATCCTGGACAACCTCTTCACATTCTGGGGCTGTAGCTGTGTGCCTGCCGATCAAGACCCAGTGGTCTGAAAGAACTGTTTCGTCATCCTGTCCCCCTGCTGCACCCATCGGGCCCGGGAGGAATGATAGGAGAACTGAGCCCGCCACACCTCTGTGTCCTGGAGCTCGAGACGAGCGCGCTCTCGAATCTGTCACTAAGCCACTGAGTCTTGCTCCCTGAGCCTCTCAATGGAGGCGAGGTCTCTCCTGAAAGCCCGCTCTCGCTCCTGAAGGGTACTCCTCCGTTGAAGGGCTTGAGCCTGCAGCTCCTCACTACTCCTCTGCTGAATCGCATCGGCCACCCACGTAGCCCAGCCCTCAACGGTGCCGTCTCTGACTCCAGGTTGTTGAAGTCACCTCCAACAATCCAGGAGTCTACATCCGGAAGACACTCTGACAGCCTCCTCCAAAAGGCCCGACGTTGCTGTCTGCACGCTGGGGCATACACGTTCAGGATCCCGATCCTGGACTCTCCCGTCCATGTGGCCCCATCCACTCATCCATCATGAGTGTAATCTGATTCCCCAAAATAGCATCGAACACCTCCGGGAGCAGGGCACTTCCTTCACATCGATGGATCTTCTCAGAGGCCCCCCTTACGGGGAAGGTATAGAGAAACGATAGGGTTTGCAGTGGAGCGATAAAAAATAGATGATACTCAGACACAACTGAAGAACGGAACTCAGAAAACATAGTGCCTGTCGGTAATATGAAAAACTGAATACAAGAACCTCAAGCCGTCGTGTCTCAAGGACTGTGGCTGAGGTGAATCAGAAAGATGATTCTATGTAGAGAAACACTAGAAAAGATAGCAGCAGAGGGAGCGAAACGCAGTCCTCCGTGTAGCTTGATGATGGTGAAGATGATGAAGGGCTGGAGCTGCCCTAGGAAATGGCTGAAAACAGCATGCTCTGATGAAGGAACCTTCAGGCTATCTGGAATAGCAACATGATGAAGAAAAGGAGCAGATCTGGAGCAGGAGGGGCATATCTGGAGCAGAAGGAACAGATCTGGAGCAGGAGGGGCAGATCTGGAGCAGAGGAGTAGATCTGGAGCAGAGGAGGCAGAGAATGAGTTGGGGCCAAACTGGAGCAGAAGGGGCTACAGTAAAGGATGGAGGAGGTAAGGAGCAGTTGTAGGTCCTATCCAAGAGAGTGAAGGGGGTAGGTAGTCTTTTATAGGCCTGACCTTAGGAGGGTGGCCAGCTCTGGTCGGTGGGCCTGCCAGCTGGTCGGCCAGCTAGTCAGTGGGCCTGCCAACTGGTTGGTGGTGGCCCGTTCAGGTCGGCCATTTCTGGCCTTTCTGGCCACTTGTTTGGCCCTGCTGGCTGACCTTTTGGCTGGCCTGCAAGCTGGTATGTTTACCCTAGAAATTGGGGATTGTAGTTGCTTAACACCCCCTCTCAATTGCCAATTTGGAGGGGCAGACATTGTGTGCTTGGAGCTTCGTGTAGAGATGTCAACGGTGGCTATCCCTACGAAATGCCCAAGAGATGTAATGCAAAAATGCACAGAAGGTCACAAGAGGAGTGCCCTTGCAAGGGAATTGTTCACATCCTCAAGTGCCTGAGTTACACGTACGATCAGCAGAAATAAGAACACTGTGAAGCTCGAGAGAATAAGCCACCCCCTCTCACCGCCGAAAGGTGGAGGGAAAAGCAAAGGTAAAGAACAAATATGTCGTAGCAGCACTGATAATCCAGAGATGGTAGGATTCCGCCAAAGGAAGAGGTCGGAGCTGAACAGTGAGCCAGTGTGTGCCCGATCTTGGACCTCGGGAGAGAGGAGTCTACCCCACCTCCATGTTGGACAAGATTTGTAACAACAGTCATCAAGACACATCTGAACGAAAAGGGTCCTGTCTAGGGAGAACTTGTAGATCTTGGAAGTTGATACCGATGGAGATCTGGTAGAGGTGAAGAATCATGACCTCCTTGTTCGAAGGAATGGGGAGTGTCAAGCCTGAAACCGAAAAGGGAGGGAGGGATGGGAGTAGAAGATGGAGTTCTGAAAGGGAGGGAGGGATGGAAGTAGAAGATGGAGTTCTCTCCCGTAGTGCGCAGCGGAATGAAGAGGAAACTGATATGTTCATAGGAGTGATGCTCCCCGTACCTATGGCCTCCTTGAAGAAGTAGGATCTTTAGATCACCAGAGATCTGGGGTCTTTAGATCACCATGGCTCTGATACCATATAGAGAAACGATAGGGTTTGCAGTGGAGCGATAAAAAATAGATGATACTCAGACACAACTGAAGAACGGAACTCAGAAAACATAGTGCCTGTCGGTAATATGAAAAACTGAATACAAGAACCTCAAGCCGTCGTGTCTCAAGGACTGTGACTGAGGTGAATTAGAAAGATGGCTCTATGTAGAGAAACAATAGAAAAGATAGCAGCAGAGGGAGCAAAACGCAGTCCTCCGTGTAGCTTGATGATGATGAAGATGATGAAGGGCTGGAGCTGCCCTAGGAAATGGCTGAAAACAGCATGCTCTGAGGAAGGAACCTTCAGGCTATCTGGAATAGCAACATGATGAAGAAAAGGAGCAGATCTGGAGTAGGAGGGGCAGATCTGGAGCAGGAGGGGCAGATCTGGAGCAGGGGAGTAGATCTGGAGCAGAGGAGGCAGAGAATGAGTTGGGGCAGAACTGGAGCAAGAGGGGCTGCAGCAAAGGATGGAGGAGGTCAGGAGCACAGCTGCAGGTCCTGTCCAAGAGAGTGAAGGGGGTAGGTAGTATTTTATAGGCCTGACCTTAGGAGGTTGGCCAGCTTTGGTCAGTGGGCCTGCCAGCTGGTCGCCAGCTAGTCGGTGGGCCTGCCAACTGGTTGGTGGTCGGCCATTTCTGGCCTTTCTGGCCACTTGTTTGGCCCTGCTGGCTGACCTTTTGGCTGGCCTTCAAGCTGGTATGTTTACCCCATAAATTGGGGATTGTAGTTGCTTAACACCCCCTCTCAATTGCCAATTTGGAGGGGCAGACATTGTGTGCTTGGAGCTTCGTGTAGAGATGTCGACGGTGGCTATCCCTGCGAAATGCCCAAGAGATGTAATGCAAAAATGCAGAGAAGGTCACAAGAGGAGTGCCCTTGCAAGGGAGTTGTTCACATCCTCAAGTGCCT
The DNA here is from genome assembly GCF_047967505.1 of Dipteris shenzhenensis. Lineage (NCBI taxonomy): Eukaryota > Viridiplantae > Streptophyta > Polypodiopsida > Gleicheniales > Dipteridaceae > Dipteris > Dipteris shenzhenensis. The sequence goes on from NC_141596.1 coordinate 61,498,712, forward strand.
GAGTTACACGTATGATCAGCAGAAATAACAACAGTGTGAAGCTCGAGAGAATAATCCACCCCCTCTCACCGCCAAAAGGTGGAGGGAAAAGCAAAGTTAAAGAACAAATATGTCGTAGCAGCACTGATAATCCAGAGATGGTAGGATTCCGCCAAAGGAAGAGGTCGGAGCTGAACAATGAGCCAATGTGTGCCCGATCTTGGACCTCGGGAGAGAGGAGTCTACCCCACCTCCATGTTGGACAAGATTCGTAACAACAGTCATCAAGACACATCTGAACAGAAAGGGTCCTGTCTAGGGAGAACTTGTAGATCTTGGAAGTTGTTACCGATGGAGATCTGATAGAGATGAAGGATCATGTTCGAAGGAATGGGGAGTGTCAAGCCTGAAACGGAAAAGGGAGGGAGGGATGGGTGTAGAAGATGGAGTTCTAAAAGGGAGGGAGGGATGGAAGTAGAAGATGGAGTTCTCTCCCGTAGTGCGCAGCGGAATGAAGAGGAAACTGATATGTTCATAGGAGTGATGCTCCCCGTACCTATTGCCTCCATGAAGAAGCAGGATCTTTAGATCACCAGAGATCTGGGGTCTTTAGATCACCATGGCTCTGATACCATATAGAGAAACGATAGGGTTTGCAGTGGAGCGATCAAAAATAGATGATACTCAGACACAACTGAAGAACGGAACTCAGAAAACATAGTGCCTGTCGGTAATATGAAAAACTGAATACAAGGACCTCAAGCCATCGTGTCTCAAGGACTGTGGCTGAGGTGAATCTGAAAGATGATTCTATGTAGAGAAACAATAGAAAAGATAGCAGCAGAGGGAGCGAAACGCAGTCCTCCGTGTAGTTTGATGATGATGAAGATGATGAAGGGCTGGAGCTGCCCTAGGAAATGGCTGAAAACAGCATGCTCTGAGGAAGGAACCTTCAGGCTATCTGGAATAGCAACATGATGAAGAAAAGGAGCAGATCTGGAGCAGGAGGGGCAGATCTGGAGCAGAGGAGCAGATCTGGAGCAGAGGAGGCAGAGAATGAGTTGGGGCAAAACTGGAGCAGGAGGGGCTGCAGCAAAGGATGGAGGAGGTGAGGAGCAGCTGTAGGTCCTGTCCAAGAGAGTGAAGGGGGTAGGTAGTCTTTTATAGGCCTGACCTTAGGAGGTTGGCCAGCTTTGGTCGGTGGGCCTGCTAGCTGGTCGGCCAGCTGGTCGGTGGGCCTGCCAACTGGTTTGTGGTCGGCCAGTTCTGGTCGGCCATTTTTGGCCTTTCTGGCCACTTGTTTGGCCCTGCTAGCTGACCTTTTGGCTGGCCTGCAAGCTGGTATGTTTATCCCAGAAATTGGGGATTGTAGTTGCTTAACACCCCCTCTCAATTGCCAATTTGGAGGGGCAGACATTGTGTGCTTGGAGCTTCGTGTAGAGATGTCGACGGTGGCTATCCCTACGAAATGCCCAAGAGATGTAATGCAAAAATGCAGAGAAGGTCACAAGAGGAGTGCCCTTGCAAGGGAATTGTTCACATCCTCAAGTGCCTGAGTTACACGTAGGATCAGCAGAAATAAGAACACTGTGAAGCTCGAGAGAATAAGCCACCCCCTCTCACCGCCGAAAGGTGGAGGGAAAAGCAAAGGTAAAGAACAAATATGTCGTAGCAGCACTGATAATCCAGAGATGGTAGGATTCTGCCAAAGGAAGAGGTCGGAGCTGAACAGTGAGCCAGCGTGTGCCCGATCTTGGACCTCGGGAGAGAGGAGTCTACCGCACCTCCATGTTGGACAAGATTCGTGACAACAGTCATCAAGACACATCTGAACAGAAAGGGTCCTGTCTAGGGAGAACTTGTAGATCTTGGAAGTTGATACCGATGGAGATCTGGTAGAGGTGAAGGATCATGACCTCCTTGTTCGAAGGAATGGGGAGTGTCAAGCCTGAAACCGAAAAGGGAGGGAGGGATGGGAGTTGAAGATGGAGTTCTGAAAGGGAGGGAGGGATGGAAGTAGAAGATGGAGTTCTCTCCCGTAGTGCGCAGCGGAATGAAGAGGAAACTGATATGTTCAAAAGGAGTGATGCTCCCCGTACCTATGGCCTCCATGAAGAAGCAGGATCTTTAGATCACCAGAGATCTGGGGTCTTTAGATCACCATGGCTCTGATACCATATAGAGAAACGATAGGGTTTGTAGTGGAGCGATAAAAAATAGATGATACTCAGACACAACTGAAGAACAGAACTTTGAAAACATAGTGCCTGTCGGTAATATGAAAAACTGAATACAAGAACCTCAATCCGTCGTGTCTCAAGGATTGTGGCTGAGGTGAATCAGAAAGATGATTCTATGTAGAGAAACAATAGAAAAGATAGCAGCAGAGGGAGCGAAACGCAATCCTCCATGTAGCTTGATGATGATGAAGATGATGAAGGGCTGGAGCTGCCCTAGGAAATGGCTGAAAACAGCACGCTCTGAGGAAGGAACCTTCAGGCTATCTGGAATAGCAACATGATGAAGAAAAGGAGCAGATCTGGAGCAGGAGGGGCAGATCTGGAGCAGGAGGGGCAGATCTGGAGCAGAGGAGTAGATCTGGAGTAGAGGAGGCAGAGAATGAGTTGGGGCAGAACTGGAGCAGGAGGGGCTGCAGCAAAGGATGGAGGAGGTGAGGAGTAGCTGCAGGTCCTGTCCAAGAGAGTGAAGGGGGTAGGTAGTCTTTTATAGGCGTGACCTTAGGAGGTTGGCCAGCTTTGGTCGGTGGGCCTGCCAGCTGGTCGGTGGGCCTGCCAACTAGTCGGCCAGCTGGTCAGCCAGCTAGTCGGTGGGCTTGCCAACTGGTTGGTGGTTGGCCAGTGCTGGCCGGCCATTTCTGGCCTTTTTGGCCACTTGTTTGTCCCTGCTGGCTGACCTTTTGGCTGGCCTGCAAGCTGGTATGTTTACCCCAGAAATTGGGGATTGTAGTTGCTTAACACCCCCTCTCAATTGCCAATTTGGAGGGGCAGACATTGTGTGCTTGGAGCTTCGTGTAGAGATGTCGACGGTGGCTATCCCTGCGAAATGCCCAAGAGATGCAATGCAAAAACGCAGAGTTGGTCACAAGAGGAGTGCCCTTGCAAGGGAATTGTTCACATCCTCAAGTGCCTGAGTTATAGGTACGATCAGCAAAAATAAGAACATTGTGAAGCTCGAGAGAATAAGCCACCCCCTCTCACCGCCGAAAGGTGGAGGGAAAAGCAAAGGTACAGAACAAATATGTCGTAGCAGCACTGATAATCCAGAGATGGTAGGATTCCGCCAAAGGAAGAGTCGGAGCTGAACAGTGAGCCAGTGTGTGCCCGATCTTGGACCTCGGGAGAGAGGAGTCTACCCCACCTCCATGTTGGACAAGATTCGTAACAACAATCATCAAGACACATCTGAACAGAAAGGGTCCTGTCTAGGGAGAACTTGTAGATCTTGGAAGTTGATACCGATGGAGATCTGGTAGAGGTGAAGGATCATGACCTCCTTGTTCGAAGGAATGGGGAGTGTCAAGCCTGAAACCGAAAAGGGAGGGAGGGATGGGAGTAGAAGATGGAGTTCTAAAAGGGAGGGAGGGATGGAAGTAGAAGATGGAGTTCTCTCCCGTAGTGCGCAGCGGAATGAAGAGGAAACTGATATGTTCATAGGAGCGATGCTCCCCGTACCTATGGCCTCCATGAAGAAGTAGGATCTTTAGATCACCAGAGATCTGGGGTCTTTAGATCACCATGGCTCTGATACCATATAGAAAAACGATAGGGTTTGCAGTGGAGCGATCAAAAATAGATGATACTCAGACACAACTGAAGAACGGAACTCAGAAAACATAGTGCCTGTCGGTAATATGAAAAACTGAATACAAGAACCTCAAGCCGTCGTGTCTCAAGGACTGTGGCTGAGGTGAATCAGAAAGATGATTCTATGTAGAGAAACAATAGAAAAGATAGCAGCAGAGGGAGCAAAACGCAGTCCTCCGTGTAGCTTGATGATGATGAAGATGATGAAGGGCTGGAGCTGCCCTAGGAAATGGCTGAAAACAGCATGCTCTTAGGAAGGAACCTTCAGGCTATCTGGAATAGCAACATGATGAAGAAAAGGAGCAGATCTGGAGCAGGAGGGGCAGATCTGGAGCAGGAGGGGCAGATCTGGAGCAGAGGAGTAGATCTGGAGCAGAGGAGGCAGAGAATGAGTTGGGGCAGAACTGGAGCAGGAGGGGCTGCAGCAAAGGATGGAGGAGGTGAGGAGTAGCTGCAGGTCCTGTCCAAGAGAGTGAAGGGGGTAGGTAGTCTTTTATAGGCCTGACCTTAGGAGGTTGGCCAGATTTGGTCGGTGGGCCTGCCAGCTGGTCGGCCAGCTGGTAGGCCAGCTGGTCGGTGGGCCTGCCAACTGGTTGGCCTGCTGGTTGGCCAGTTCTGGTCGGCCATTTCTGGCCTTTCTGGCCACTTGTTTGGCCCTGCTGGCTGACCTTTTGGCTGGCCTGCAAGCTGGTATGTTTGCCCCAGAAATTGGGGATTGTAGTTGCTTAACAGAAGGGCTCCCCCCTGCTGAGGAGTCTTCATAGGGTATTGCAGAGACTGGCAGGGGGTCTCATCCGTGCTCCGCCCAGATGCAGAGAAGAGTTTGAGTGCCAGTCCCTTATGTGGCACCCAGAGATCAGAGATTAGGAGGGCCGTATGCTTGGATAGTGGACTCACATTGGTTGGGCACAGTGGGACAATGGTCCAGTAGGGTCCTTTGGCCGTCGGAGCAGACTACCTATGGAGACAGAGGCGAGGCTTGATGCCCTAGCGCACCTGCGAGGGGCAGGGCAGTGGATGGGCGAGATTGACTTAGCCATTTCGGAGTCCTGGTGGGAAGGACTTCACGTTTGGAGAGAGAGCAGATGATTGGGGCAGTTTTCCTGTACTGGTGTTCCCTTGAGGATGTTGATGCAGCGCGGCAGCATGCACCTCGGCTTCTTCCATGTAGGACTTGGAGGCCTACTTCAGCCACTCATTGAGAGTGACCCCGAGATGGATGGGAGTCTTGATGGGATACACTGGCAGATGATCAGAGTGGTGGGCCGTTTGGGGAAGGAGTGGCACATTGACCCTCCTAGTATTTCAGAGCAGGCGCCTCTAGATGGCGCCTTTGGCTGTGGGAGGGTTGACCCCTGAGGGACGTCCAATGGGATCTGAGAGAGTGGTTCTAGCCCTCCAGGGGCGGCCCAACTGAGCAGGTGGATGAGGTGCCCTTCTTTTCCTACACCACATGGATTGGCAAGAGGCTTCAGATGGACTTGTCGAGGTGGACCCCTTCGAGGGAGAGCCATTGGGTGACCCAGAGAGTGCCTCGGGATGTGCGCTCTAGGTTCTGGACATGGTTGTGGTCCAGCTTGCGGCCGAGGAAGTTCTCTTACTTCTTCTGGCTGGCCGCCCACGGAGGCTTGCCCATCAGACCATGGTTGGAGCAGATGCGAGTGGACGGGCAGTGCCATTGTTGCTCCGTTGGTGCCCTGGAGACTATCCCGCATTGCCTTTGGAGCTGTCGTAGCGCAGCGAGGATCTGGATGGGAGCCCTCAGGATCATGACACGTATGCAGAGTCTTCATAGAGACTACACCTCGGGGATGGTGGCTTGGTTGACAGAGGGAGGACACACGTTTCAATTGATGAGATCTCCCCAGCCTACCGGATATAGGGTCAGAGCATCCAGAGGATCGCACTCCATGAGGCAGTCCCCCCTAACAGTCTAGCTCCTCCTTCTCCTAAGGAGGACATTGTCTGGGAGGTGGTAGCGAGCATCACAGCTTGGAACATTTGGGTGGCTCGCTGCAGTCTTGTGATGGGTGAGCACTTGGTTCCACCCACGGCTACCCTAGTTGCCATATGACAGGATATCATTTACACTTTACGGTCCACTTGGGAGCGTGGGACTCCAGGCTTCAGGGTGACTATCGAGAGGCGTACTCGTTTCTGCAAGGCTTGGCCTGCAGGCTTGGCCTGCAGGTGTTTTCTACATCTTCACTCCACGAGGGATTCACTGGCTGTATAGTCCCCCCACTTGGCTGTTAACCCCAGTTCCAGAGATTCCCTAAGCGGTGAGCTGGGTTTCTCTGGAACAGGCTGGTTTTTCTTTCAGCCTTTTCTGGTTTTTTTTCATACTCAGCACCTTCGGGGCTGCTGTCTTGTATGAAAATCTTTCAAGCATTAATAGAAGGTTCCTTTCTTGATAAAAAAATAAAAATGAGAGATGTCCATAGCCTATTTTAAAAAGATTTTTACACATCTGTTGAAATCTAAGAGTCCTCCCAGTGAAATACTCTAGAAGGCTTGCAGCCTCTAATGGTTATCTGGAGTCTCTTACCATTGTGCTAATAGTGTATTGAAAGGATGAGAGGCTCTTCGAATGATATTTGCATGAATCTATTCCTCTCGGGTCCCATTGCAAGTATCTTATGGGGACACCCCCATAGAGCCACAACCTCAAGAACCTAAAAGAATTCTCTAAGGACTGGGGTCTAGATATGGGGATGCTCTGGAAGGATTCCAGCCTAATTATCATCTGGAATCTCTTGGCATTGCTAATAGTATATTGAAATGATGAGAGGCTCTTCAAATGATATTTGCATCAATTTATCCTCACTCTATGGGGTCCCACGGCAAGTATTTTATGGGGACACCCCCATAGAGCCACAACCTCTGAGAACCTAAAAGAATGCTCTAAAATATGAGTCAGAAGCCAAAAACCACTTCTCTACATGACTCATAATCCTAACTACCTCAAAGTGTGTATCCACTAGAATACTCTGATCCATGGATCCGTAGAGCCTGCTTCTAGAGTGCACATCAAAGATCAAGCATCCCCATTAACTAGAGTATCCCAATTTCAATCCCTTTGGAGACCAATGGCCTGGAGCGGTATACCTCTCCTCCAGAAGGACCCCATCCATCTAGTAATTCTTGTTGTCTCTTGCCTATGAGGACCCAATCCAAAGCTAAAGCTATGCCAATCTACTCAATTTGAATTTTCTTCCACTTCCTTTGAGGTGGCTAACCATATGAGATTTTCACTCTTTTTTAATGTTTTTGAACATCTTCCAAGAACCCACCGAGGAAGCAAGACATTTATCTCATCCAGACCACTACATATAACCAAATGAGCCTAGAGGAAGCCTTAATGATCAAGAATCCAATCATTCCACATGACAGGCTTCCTATCAATCTCTTCCTGTGAAGAGGGGGGGATCCTTTGAAGTGATCTTGAAGTTGCTCCAAGATTTTAGGATAGTATCCGTAAGATGGGAGGGACCCATCATGAGGTGTGCTGAAGTAAATATCCATCTATTGCTATCCATCCAATCACCAAGAGGGAATGCAAGAACCAATGCTTCGATTAAAGAAGTCTTTCAAGGTTCCTACCCTAGCATAAGACCCCTAACCACCAACTTGCAAAGCAAACCCCTGCACTGTAGATCTGGATCTATGATATTAAGGCCCCCATTCTACAAAGGGAGAATCAGGGTCCTCCAAGACAACCTGCTCGACATTTATGATTGTCTTTTTGAGCTTGGTGATGAAATCTCTAGAGTGTGAGAAAACAAACCAAGTTGTGGGCTAATAGTACCTAGTTGACTACTACCACTCTAGAGGCAAGGTCAAGTCTAACCGAATTCAAAAAAAGGAGTTTCCTCCTAGTGCTCTCCAACACTAGAGCAAATTGTTGCTTAGCAAAAATGCCCACCCCAACCTGGCAGCCCAAATATATAACTCTGAATCCAGGTGAAGCCAAAGTCAGCCCCCCAATCTAGGGTGTTCCATTGGATTTATTCTAATTAATATGTGTACATGTACAATACAAGACTGTCCTAAACGAGGTGAGAGTTTATGGAGTGGCACCCATAAGAACAATAGTGTTATCTGCAAGCTCACTATCGAGAAGCTCTTGATCCTGTCTAGAGGAAGTGTCATCCCAAGAATGTCTGCCAAGGATCTCAGAAAGGTGTTCATGGCTTCAACCACGAATAAATATAAGGAAGGGCTAAAGGCTTCCCGATGGACTGATCTGGATATCTTAACCTATCTCCTTAACCCCTTTGATAAGAACCTAGATTTGGGCTGACCTGTACAAAGATAAAACCCCCTTCATCCAAGCATACAAAATAACCAAACACAGCAAGGTACCCTCCAAGGAATCCTAGTCTACTCTGGCATAAGCTCTCTCCAAGTCCAAAAGTAGAATGACCAAAGCTTGGTTGCTATGCATAACCCACTCTAAAGCCTCCCAAAATGAAAAGATGTTATAAGAATTGCGTCTTTCATTCAAAAAGCCCGTCTACATGTCATGAATAAGATCTAGACGAAAGGGTTGCAGCTTCTAAACATATTATTTTTTCCAAGGTTTTATATGCAGTGCCCAAAAGGATGATGGGCCTACACCGAGAGACCAAATTCTGCACCCCTTTTGGGATAAGATGTTTGAGGCGATCTGGAATCATGAACAAGGTTAGCGCGTCTAAACTAGAACATTTACACTGCAAGTGCTAGCTCAAAGTATAAATACATCATGCATGCCATGAACCAAAAAGCCGCCCGGAACTAGTCTACAGAAAATCTCAGTATAAACTGTAAAGAAACCAAGGAAGAGGCTGAAATTGCCACGTCAGTCCTGCTACTATAGACTCTAAGAAGAAGGGAGAGCCCCTCCACTCCCTAAGAAAAACATCCCTCTTGGTGGCTGATGCTGCTGGAGGAACACTACATGGTCGTCCAACTGGCCATCAAAGTATGTGTATGGTATCAGTCCAAATTCTAGCCATGGTGTGAGAGGGATGGACTTGATGTCTATCCAATACCTCTGTGCATCTGGATCTCTAGATATGCCATGCTGCAATGCTTTCCAATATCTCCCAAGAGGTATCCATAGAGGACTGACCGCACTGAGGGTAGACAGAGCATTTCCTGGGGCAGCCCACTCTCGGGTTGCGGAGCCCGTTTGGAGCCTCAGATGATCTCGGATGGCTCTGGGCCGAACGGAAATCGTAGGTGAGTTGCTCTGTTTTGCACACCGGTTCTATCGTATGGTCGGTGGCCTATTTCGGGACCGACCCCCAGTCGACCGTTTTTGGCGGATTGGGTCGGTCACCCAATTGAGCCTAACCGACTACGACTGGTGGCTATATAAGAGCGAGCCCATTTCATCACTAGCTACAGCAACCCTAATTCCTTAGCATCCACAGCCTCCGTCTTCTACTGTTTCCAGCTTGCCATCGAAGCTTCTTTCACAGGAGCGCACGGTTGGGAGGCAGCGCCATCTATTGTATCAGTTCTACAGTAATCAAATTTTTGATTCAGACAACACCTCCTGGCAGCACGGACCACAAGGTGAAGTCACTATTGAGGTAGCCATAGAGGAACTATACATAGATGGTACTACATATGCGGAAGGCCCCACTTGCAAAAGTTGAGGGTGAAAACATAGAATATGAGTTGATTAATGAAGATGCAAGAGCAGTTGGAAAAGAGAGGGACGGAGTTGAAGCCATGTATGATGGGTAGGCCATAGGGAAGGTAGAGATAGTAGAAAAGGCAACGTAGATGTTGATGAAATGGGAGGTGGAACATTCATGGAAGGTAAGGTAAGGACATGACCGGGACAAAATGAGTGCCCACGGTTGGGATGGATGTAGAAAAGATTTGATAAAGGAAACCTAAGTTATGCACAACAGATGAAATAGTAGGTTGACCAGTGGATGTTGAGTCTGACGCAGGAGTCACCACCACTCCTATAGAAGGGGCTGTTGATGAAGACATCGTTGCAAGAGGAGAATGAGAATTGTCTTGACCTTGATGGCCTCCGCTATAGAAGGAGCCCTGGTCTTTTGTACCTTCCTCTTTCACCCGCTCTCCGCTATGTACTTCTTCTTCTCTGGAGTCCTGATCTGATGACCAGGGATGGACCAAGTCAATGACAGTTTCAATAATGAAGTTACTTGCTTTGGCTACTGCTCCAATGGGCTGACTTTGTGCTCACCCTGAGGACATCAGGAACTTCCGTTGTGCATAATGCTATGTGTATCGAGTTTGGTCTGTAACAAGTCTTCTCTCCACTCTCCTTAAGTACCTCCTAGTTCTCTCACTAGCTCCTTCAAGGGTATGAGAACTACTCGGCATAAGACCTCTCTCCTCTAGGACCCTAGGATACCACTTCACTCTTGTTACTCAACACCAGTAGTGTCCCACCATGATCACCATAAACTATCTAGGAGGGGCGTGATCACTGCCGGAGGTGTTACCAGAGGCCTAGGGCCACTGGTGTGAGATGCAAAGAGTGCGTGTCACAACGAATGTTGGGGAAAAACTATTAATGTCTTCCTCCTGGACGCTGGTACAATTGGCTGCACATTGGTGCAAGTGACTGTGGTACTGTGATTGTGTGGGTGTAGCGCAAACAAGTGTCGAGTGGACAGGGGCATCAATGATAAGCACAAAAGTGAAACACACTCACAAGAGCCATCTCTCCACGTGGACAAGGCTGAACTCAAGCCACATTAACACACGGTACTCCATACCAGAGCTAAAGGAAGATGAAGGGAGGGGGACACACAATGTGTTGGGGCTGCGAACAGAGATGGAAGGGAGCATAGCAATAAGATAGAAATGACTAATATACCGAATGGAGATACACCAAATGGAGATTCACAAGGCGAGTTCAGGACTCTAGCCTCTCTCTCTCCACTTATGCTGAATGATCAGATGCTCCCCTAATAGAATCCTAAATCCCCCCCTTCAACTCCTCTTCACCGTCATCTTCATGGGCTCCTCCTCGCTGGAAATCCCCTTTCCTAGCTCCTATTGGTTTTCAATTTGTCTCCGTAGCCGTTCTGCTGCTTCGCCCCTTAATGGCTTTTGCCACTCACCAATCTCTTCCAAGTCGGTGACTCAAGTACTCCATGTGCAATCCCTTTTGGTCTGATGGCTCCATGTGCACCTCTGGCTAGTCTGACTGCTCCATGTGTGCCTCCTAGCGCTCTAACTCCCAGTCTCCCTCTGCACTACCATGTGCACCTTTGTCATGCAATGATGACAGTTGTCACGTGTGATTGCTTCCATTAACAAGTGATAAGCTACCATGGTTGTCTCAAGTTGTCATATGGTTATGGTTGTCATTGGTTAACACGGTTGTCACTGGTTGAACTCCAATGACATGGTCGTCATTGTTGACATCATCATCACTGGTTGACATGGTTGTCACTCAATGTGACATGGGTCGTCATTGGTTGAAATCGTCAACTAGTGACTAGTTTTTTGGCACCTGTTGTCATGTGACTTGACCTTGAATATGTACAATAGTGCTATCATTGAGGAGGCGAGGTCAAGAAGCTAGAAAGTCTATGCTTGCATTGTAGACTTCTAGGAAGGCCTTCAACACTGTCCCACGATCTCACATGATCAGGAGACTCCAGGAGATGCACAGTCCAGAGGTCATGATATAGGAGGTGATGAGCCTATACGAGTCTGTTGGAGGGAGATTTCTTGTCCTAGGAGGCCTATTAGATTGGGTTGAGAGCACGATCAGAGTGAAGGAGGGATGTCCTCTTTCACCGACTCTCTTCGGGCTCTACATTGATGAGATCACATCCTTTATTGACCGCCTAGGAGATGAGGATCAGTGCTGGCTGATTTGATGATGCAAGTATTGCTATATGCGGGTGACATAGTCCTCATATCATCGTCAGTAGAGGGATTGCGGAGACATTTGGAGGCCCTAGAGGTGTTTTGCACAGAGAGAGAGAGACTTGATTGTCAACCTTGGGAAGACCATGGTTATGATCTTCAACACCTCACGTGTAGTGCTCCAGCCACAAGCTTCACTTATTGGGATCAGCCAATGGAGATAGTGCAAAAGCTTGTACGTACTTCGGAGCAGTCTTCATAGGGTCAATGGTCATGATGACCCAGCCAAGGCACTACTCACACAAGCACATGGAGCTTTAGCCCAGTTGGAGAGGTTGATGCCATGTTTCAGATGGTGACATTTTCCACAGAGTTTGGGCCCTACCCCGCTGGAGACTACCGAGGTTGGCACTAGAGTCATCCAAACGGCTACCAGAGAGCGGGTTCAATATCCACATAATTTGTTGGGCATGGTATTTAGATAGACCGACTTCCCCCCTTTCAATACAGTATGGATGCACCGCCTGAGTTGGTCCCACGTGATGAGATTAACCGTATCATACGGTGACCAGCTCCATACACCTCTGACTAGGGGGGGGCGGGGGGACCAAGAGTTCCCTACCAAGATCCAGTTCTATCATAACCACTTCCTGAGAGTATCATAGGATGGCCTCATTGAGGACAGAGTCTCACATGCACTGAGGATTGCCATTGGACAGATGCGGATCTGATCAAATCAGCTGAGGATTGAGGTAGGGAGAGCTGTAGGCATACCCAGAGAGCAATGGATTTGCAAGGTATGCACGCGGGGGGAGATCAAGACAGAGGAGCATTTCTTATGTGTCTGCCGGAGATTTGGCTATACTTCTTCACTTTGAGAAAACAAAGCAGATTGGTCTTATTCACGGCATGCTTAGACAATACTTTGAATTTGGAAACATTCAATATTGACCACTCAGAGATTTGGCTATACTTCTTCACTTTGAGAAACAAAGTACATTGGTCCTATTCAGAGGTTCTAATCTCTGCCTTCACTTCAGTCAGCAGTGGGTTATATTGAATCTTCTAATAGAGTGCTTGTTTGTGGACAAATAAGCAAGCAGTTTCAGAGTTCTAGATGTCAGGCACGGATGCCCATTAGTTTCATACCTTTTCTTGTTTGTGGTTGACATCAATTGGGAACTTTTCGGTATGCTAGAAATCGGGGTACAGTTGGCTATACTTTATGCATCAAAATTGATGAGGAGCTAGTGCAAATGATACTGGCTTGTATAGGAGAGGTAATCGTGTTAATCTCACGAAGGTTAAGATAGCATTTTATTTGCCTGTAGTAGCAAGAAGGTCAACTAAGAGAAATCTGACCGTTTTTTGACTAGGTTAAGATAATACTTTACAACTTTTGTGTTGTCTCTAGCAAGAAGATCAACTTGAAGGATCTAAGGGTTTTTTGACTAGTTGCAGAGGTGGACTCCTTGCATTGGGACACAGGATTTGGTTTTACTTGGATGCCTGGAGGAAGTTCACACGCATATCTTGGTTTCAAGTTGGTATTTATCTTTCTCCAGCTGGACAACTATCTCTAGTTTTGGAGTATAGGCCAACTCTCTTTTGTAGGTACAGCCTTGGTCTTCAACCGCCTATGTGATATGTGGCCTCTATCAAGCTTTGACGGACGCAAGTATCAAACAATCTGGAGTTGTTTAATTTGGGTCATTCGTTGTGACATTTTGGAAATTCTTCCAAATTTAGGTGAAGTTTGGGTAATTTGGTAAACTTAAAGGACTTCCCTCATATTTCAGTCAAATTTGAGTAAATAGCCAAATGTCACCTAGATTTGGGAGAAATTTGAGCATTTTTCCCTCAAATTTCACCCGAACTTGGGAGAAAAGCCTATATGTGGGTTACATTTAGGTGACATTTCGGCATTTTCTCAAAACTTGGATGTAATTGGGCATTTCATCTAAGTTTGGATGAAATACATACATTTCTGAGTATGCAAACTTACCCATATTAGGTGACATTTTGACATTTTCCTAAAATTTGAATGAAATTTGGGAATTTATAAAGTTGGGAATAGCTGAAAATTCATCATGATCTACTGAATTTGGGAAAATTCCCCAAATCTTGTGCAAATCTGGATCACATTCGCATGGCATTTGGAGATTTTTCCCAAATTTGAGTTTAACTCCAAAGAAAATTTTAGAAGAAATGCCTTAAAATCACTTGACAAGATTCAAACATTATTTCCAAAATTGGGTGTAATATGATTTTCTCTCCTTAATTTGAGGAAAGCTGACCATTTCACAAAATTTGGGATGAAATTTGGGAGAAATTCCAAATTTCACAAATTTGAGAAAATGGCCTAAATCTTACTTGAATTCTAGTGACATAGGGCCCAAATGTCGAGGAAATACATGGGCATTTACATAACAAGTGTCACTTCAAAACCTTTCCAACTCCTCCAAAAAGGATGAAATGAAATGTTCATAATAACTAAGGCTATGGAACAAGCAACATGTTTCTCGTGACTATGCTTCAATCACCAAATTAGGCTCACTAATCCAAGGTTATCTTTAGATATATAACACACTTCACTTCCTTGGACATTTACATCCTCGTAAAAGACTATCTCCCAAGTTGAATCCTCTTCAGCTTTATCTTTTCACTTAATCCTATCTTTAGATATATAACATACTTCACTTCCTTGGACATTTACATCCTCGTACTATCTCCCAAGTTGAATCCTCTTCGGCTCTATCTTTTCACTTAATCCTATATTCATGAATCAACTTACTTCTAACCTTTCCCTCAAGTCAACTACAACCTCCAACTCACACTCCTTGAGTTTCTGCTGGAATTTACTCACATGGATGATTGAATGGCCTCATATATGTTGAAGGCAATTTGAGTTTATAAGCAACAGCACCAGTCTTTCTTAAAATCCTATAAGCTCCATAATATATGGGAGACTCTTAAATCTTTGCATCTATCTTTTTCATATCCGTAATAAAAACTTGTGAAACAAGCTTTCCTATTTGTGACTTCAAACCTTTCACATCTATTATAGATTGAATTGCATGGAATTCAGTTTACCATAGGGCAAAGAGCCATATTGCAACATATCAGAGAGCAGTAGGAGATGACCGTGCTATAGTATGTTGTGCAAACTGACCACAGTGACATGTCACGGACTTTTATGCATTTGAGTAAGCTCCAGGACATGGTGGAGTGGAGGAGGAGCAGCTAGCTGACATGAGGACACTATGGATCAGCAGGAAGAAATGATGCGACACTGCCGTGCGAGGGACACAAAGGCCACACGCGACACTGAAAGTGACCAAAGCTTACAAGATTGAGGTCTGGCCTATCTCAGCTCTCCTCAAAGGAGACCACCAAAGATGAGGCGTCACCCTTGACATAGCCTATCGAATACAGAGGTCAAGAAGACCATGTCCTCACAGTGAGAGATAGCTCGATAGACGTAGATTCGAGATATCTTTGGTGCCCGTTGGAGAGCCACCACAGTGCCGGGTTTCAGCTTCTTAGTCTCAGGGTTCAGTTTTCAGTTTTGTTTTTTAGTTTTGCTTCGAGCTCTTGAGCTCTTTAGTACTCAGCAAGGGCCCTATGGTGCCCTTTGCTTCAGCCCACCGAGGCTTGTATGAGTTCCTCTTTTTTTTTGTACTTTGTCCCATGGGCCGTGAGGCCTTCCGAGGACGTTAATATATCTTTCTCTCTTTCTTTTTGGGTGAGTTTTGAACCATACCTTCTACAATGAGAGTCTGAGTGAGAATCCTTTTGCCAAGGCACCAAAATTAGCAGCTGTTTTGAGCTTTGATGGACGTTTATGAAGAAGCGGTTGCTCAAATGTGTCCTTCAAGTTTTTATGCATCATTTGTCAAATGGGAATAAGTTGGTGTTGATAACTTGGAGTTTGTTTTGCTTATTTTCATTATTATATTGATCCTCCATATAAATACATACTTATTTATATCATTTTTGCTAAAGAATTCATAATTATAATTGCAGGTATCGACAGTAGGGTATGGAGATGTGGTCCCATCAACTACTATGGGCCAAGCACTGGCTGTTGTGACCATCATCACAACAGTTGTGATTCTTCCATCGCAAATTGGCAAAATAACTTCAGTTGCATCACAAAGGTAACACTCTAATTACCATTTTGAGCCCATGTTTTGTTTCAAACCTTTTTGTTTGTGTGAGAGGTAAAAGATATGCTGCTCAAGAAGGTGACAAATTACAATACAACTGGTCACAAAAGTTAGCATCCTTTTACAACAATTAGGAATTCTTTGGTGGTTGGCTGCCTCTCACTAATGACCTGCTTCCCCTTCCTCTAGTCACCCGTAGTTTAGCTCCTCGCATTTCTCTACTTGCCTCACCATAGACCCTTCCACCTCTTCCTGACTTTCCTTTCTTCCCTTATTTCGTCCCATTTCCAGCTTGCTTGGCCTCTTTTTCCTACCTAGGAACCTCCTTTGACAGCCCAGAGATCCCACGATTTGGCAAAGGAAACAATCCACCGTGAGAGACCTTTGAGAGTTCCCATAGGTTGGCAAAGATATCAATCATGGGAGCCCCAACCCGAAAAGTATGTAACACAAGGATGTCTCAAGATCCTATGGTGTGGATGACAAAGTTCTCTACATTATGAAAGTAAAGTAAAAGACTTTAAGGTGGCCTACAGCTAGTTGCCTCTAGTTTTCTTTTCCTGGTGATCAACTTGTCCATGTGTTGTATGGCAATCCAATGTATCGTGGAGAGAGTATCCCTCATGTGATGATCTGTGACTCCAATTGTGCAAAGTGTGGAGATCAGTGCATGGTGTATGCCTCCTCGAGCTCTGGTGGTGTATGCATCCTTGAGCTCTAGTGGTGACTACTTGCAAGCCTTCCACCTGCCATTCCACCCCCACACAACAAATTACCTGAAAGATGACTTTGATAAGTACCTACATTCATAATTGCTAGCCATCATTTGCTTTGCATCTCTAGAATTTCTCAAAAGGATGTGGAAAGATTTATTATGGCGAGCAATGTGGAGGTTGTGAAGTTGTGTGTGGGGGCATGTTAAGAGAATATGGGGCCGTGTCAATATTGTTTTTTCCCCCCCTTCCCAAAAAGAAGACTTCTAATATGTATGAATGAAATTCAAAGAGCAAAGCTAAAGGGAAGAGTACATCATGCATAGCATGAAAAAGCAAACACCTTAATAGGGCAAAATCAAACTTTTGTAAAAGAGCTAGAAAATATCCAAGGCTGAGGCTGAAAGTGCCACCTCAACCTTGCAGAGGACTATGGAGAGCCATTCCACTCCCTAAGGAAAACAGTCCTCCCGGTAGAGGCTGCTCGGCAAGATCCCTGCATGCTCCCTCAAATGGCCACCAAGGTATGTACAATATATGTCAAAATATTGGCTGCTTGGTATGTATAGTATTTGTCGAAATATTGGCTAGTATGTGTGGAGGGTGGACTTGAGAACCATCCAAGGCCTTTGTACATCTGGATCCCCAAATAAGCCACGCTGATATGCTGGTATCTCCCATGAGGCGTTCACAGAGGCATGTGCAAGTCTATAAGGAGATCCAAGAACATCATCTAGAGAGCATGACTCAACCAAATGTCATTGAACCAAAAGATCCAAGAAGAGTCATGTCTCTCATAAAATACTTGAGGCCCTGAAAGAGAAATCTAGGCCAGTGCACCCTAGGTCACGAAGAAAGGAGAATGCATAAAGGTGCTGAATAAACTAGCAATCCTCTTCTAGATGATCCTCACGTTTATGCACTCCCATAAGCATTTCTAAAAAGACTTCTTAGTAGAGGGGCAATGAATACAAGTAGAGTCTACCACGAACACGAACCTCCACTGGTTCATTGCAATCCCTCCATGAATAGAGAGCCAAATGAAAAGAGTGATTTTTCTATTCCTGGGAGATTTTTCAGAATCTCTTCCAAAAGATTCTGCAAGTTTATAGAAATCTGCTAACTTTTCCAATGAGGAGCACTGGTGGGCTTCCAACCTCTAAGGCTGATTTGAACTTCCTAGCATTACTAACCGTATATCAAAAGAAGGGGAGGCTCTTATCTCGGTGCCTTGCATCAATCCATTCCCACTCTCCCCGGGGTCCCATTGCAAATACTCGATGGGAATACCTTCATAAAGACAAATTCTCCAACAACCCAAGAGAATGTGATATGGGTTAGGGTCTAGATACCAACCTAAAGTCAAAAAACTCCGCTCTTCCTTGCGTTTGAATTGGCCTTTTCCACCTCGATTGACGAATGGGTTCCCACTCAGTCAATCCGTTACCGCCCACACCGACCGCGAGAACCGTCACTTTCTCAAAAGACGAGCTACAGCAGTTGCAAAAGGATTTGGAGGATGAGTCTTCCACGACTCTCTTCGCACGCATCCATGGCTCCCACCCCTCCAGGTCACAAGCCACAGATTGGATGCTTGTGGCGCTTCCCCAGGAGCTCGCGTCCCACCTTAAGGATGTTCGTTTGTTGGGACGAGGTTTCTTTCAGGTGTGCCTAGATTCCCCGGATGTCACGAGAGACCTGCTACAGGTCGGGTTTCTATTTCTAGGCTACAGGAGGATTTTTTTGTTTCCCTTTCAACTGGTTTTTGATCCAGTTGAAGAGGACAAGCAAGGAGTTTTTGTTTTCATCAGGTTCTCTGGTCTCCCCTCAGTTTATCACCGGCTTCTTTCAATTATTAGCGAGAGGTTTGGTGTGGTAGTAGAGATCCCCCCTCTTTCTGGCGAGCCCTCTTCGGGGGCTGAGGCGGTCAGGATGGATGGGGTACCCAGGGTTAGGGTCATTGTCCAGGACCCTAATATTTCAGATGACCACATCATGCTACAGCGACCCGATGGGTCCTTCCGCCAAAGATTTGAGGTTGCAGGTTGGCAGGACCAGTGCAGGATTTGCAGATCCTCGGGACACTTTGCTAGAGATTGCCCAAAGAAGAAAAAGAGGCCCAGAAAGCAACCAGCTTGTACTAGCTTACGACAAAGAGCAGGAGCAGGACCTACCGCTCTACAGGCACCACCTCAGACATGGGCTCCCCCCCCTCCTAGGGCTACACGAGTCCCTCTTGCATCCCGCACCACCTCTGGCCCACGGTGGGTTTCGATCGCGGTTAGGCCCTCTACTTCAGATCACACATCCATTGCTTCGGAGGCTACCTCCTTGGAGCCTCGGGAGGAGACTAGTGTTCAGGAGCCTTGTTCGACTCCACCCCAGGATCAGGCTGTACCTTCCTCAGCAGCCCAGGTTGTTGGCACCTCATCCGTAGCACTTCTTGATCAGGACTTAGTATAGGTGCCTCCTATTCCCTCGAGAGAGCAGCTTGGGATGCCTTCTTGTTCAGATTCAGTGACAGAGATGTTTGGTCAGATGATGCATTTCATGTTTAGTCTCAGTCACTTTTGTTTTCATGGTCAAACCATAGGGTGCAGACACCGTCATGCACTTAGCGACAGCTTTCTATGCCTCCCTTCTTTCCGCAGATCCTGACACACACCCCATATGTGGCTAGAGATGAGATTTGACAGAGTTTACCTGTGTTGGTCACACCAGAGATGATATGCTCACTTGATGCACGCTTTACCAACACAGAGTTCAAGAGTGCTCTCTCCGCCCTTCATAAGGGCAAATGTTTTGGTTCCGATGGTCTTACTCCTTTTTTTACAGCCTTTTGGGATATGATAGGTGATCATATTACTTCAGCCCTGCAGGGCATTTGGGACTCGGGTGAGATGCCTGACTCACTGACCGAGGGACTCATACACCTTATCCCGAAAGGTGGAAACATGAATTTTGTATCCCATTGGAGACCCATCACTCTTTTGGGCACTCTGTATAAAATCTTGGCCAAGGCAATCAGCATCCAGTTGCAGCCCCTTCTTCCAGAGCTCATCCATGATACTCAGACAGGCTTTGTGCATGGCAGGAGCATATTTGATAATATATTTTCCTTTTGGGAAGCCACACAGTGGGCTATGCAGAGTGGGTAGAGGCTGGCAGTTCTACTCCTAGACTTTGAGAAAGCCTATGACAGAGTAGATTGGGGTTTTCTTGAGGGCACTCTTCTACGGTTTGGATTTTCAGATGCATGGATTAGAGGGGTTGGCCTCCCTTTACAGATCAGCCCATAGCCAGGTTTTGATTGGAGGGGTAAGGGGTGACAGGTTTCAGATTTTCAGATCAGTTCATCAGGGATGCCCTTTAGCCCCCTTCCTCTTTCTCTTTGTGGTAGAAGCTATGAGTATCTTCCTTAGATCTCAAGCTGAGCTTTATGGGTTGAGATTGCCCTTGAGACAGGAGCAGGAGCTTCTTGACTATGAGTTGGCTGATGACACTGCTATTTTTATTGAGGCCTCTTCGTAGTCACTTGATTCTTTCCGGACAGCCTTGGATATTTTTTGCTCAGCTGCAAGGGCACACATTAATTGGCATAAATCCTTTGGCTTTTGGATCAGTGATGAAGACACTCCGGGTTGGGGAGTTGACATTGGGCTTTCTTGGATTCAGAGGGGTGTTCCTATCAGATATTTGGGATGCCAGGTAGGGTTGGGCATCTCTCCAGCACAGCAGTTCGCCCCAGTACTAGAAAGTATAAGGAAAAAGCTCATTTTTTGGAGCTCAGCCAAGACCTTGCCTCTAGAGTTGTGGTAGTGTACCAGGTTCTCTTGGCCACTGCCTGGTTTGTGTGTTCTTGTTGGTGCCGGTCTAGGGATTGCACTCAGCTCATTAGACCAGTCAGGAATTTTTTATGGAGTGGACTTGATGGCACGGCAGATGTTGCAGCGAGGGTGGCATGGGAGACCATTATTCTCCCTACATGGGAAGGGGGCCTTAATATCATTGACCCAGACTTGTAGTGCAGGGCATTGCTTTGTAAGGTGGTGGTGAGGGGACTCATGCCTGGGTAGGAACCTTGGAAGGATTTCTTTTTTGGACGCATTCAGGCTTGCACACCTACCTTAGGAAATGATTGGGTGGACAGCCCTCGCTGGATTTTTACTTCCGCCTCTCTCAGGTCTCCTGCCTCTCCTCTCATGACTGCCATCCTCAAAGCTTGGGGGAGCTTTAGGAACACTCTTCGAAGGGTTCCGCCCTCTACCCTTGAAGAGATTGATAGGCAGCCAATCATTTGGAACGATAGTATACTTGATGAGCATGGCATACCTCTGGGCACTTCCCATTATATGCAGGGGTCTGGATGGGAGAGAGGCCCCACCTACACAGTAGGCACTTGGAAGGCTTTTATCAGGCTACCTGAGGATCAGAGGCTACAATCCGTGAGTCACCTCAGAGGGGTAGCACGTAGGATTCAGCAGATAGATGCAGCCATCCCGGTGGAATGGACAGTTGAGATGCCTATTACTTCCACCACTTGGATGGGAGCTTTTTCGAGGACAGCAATTCCTGTACAGGTGATTGCTCTTCGAGGTGTCGGGGAAGATGCTCAGGTCTTTGACGTTGGGGATGGAGGTATACTCTCTAGATCCACGGTATTCTTCTAGAGGTTGCCTTTCAGCCTGTCAGGATTGTTGGTTTTGTGGACCATGGAGCGGGCTTGTAGTGGTACTTGGACCCCGACCCTCTGCTCTTGGGCCTGGGATCCTGGAGGTTGTGGTTATATGGAGGTGCACCTATGAGGTGCTTGCAGTGGGACCTAGGAGAGTGGGAGTGGATAGATCATGGGCACCGAGAGAGGGGGATTCCCTTCTTTTGTTTCACGGTTGGTATGCCAGGAGATTTCAGCTGAGCAGTAGAGGTTGGATTCCCTCCAGAGCCCCCCATTGGGATAGCTTCTTCATCACCGTAGATTTGCGTAGGAATTTCTGGAGGAGGCTCTGGAAATCCCTCAGAAATAGAAAGATCACTCTTTTCTTTTGGCTTTCTATTCATGGAGGGATTGCAGTGAACCTGTGGAGATCATGATTTGGGGCTGATCCCACTTGCCTTCGCTATCATTCTGCAGAGGAGTCAGTGCGACATTGCCTTTGGGACTGCAATCAAGCGAGAATTGTTTGGAAAGGAGTTGCTCGGATACTCAGCATTTTTCATACTTCCCCTTTCTTCATGACTTGGGGCTCGGTCGCATGGTTATCCCTTACTGGGCCCCAGGTGTTTTATGAGGGTGAGCCTTCTTCTTGGGCACTCTCGATCCGCCGACACGTGATAGAGCCCTGCTCTCTTCAGGATGTACCACATATTCCTTTCAGAGCTTCACATGTTTCAGTGGACACCTCTTGGCAGATTTTGGCTAGCATTTCCTCTTGGCACATTTGGAGAGCCAGATGCACAGAGGCCTTGGATGACACCCAGATACACCCATCACAGGTGTTCATGGGTATTTGGAGTGACACGGTTCACACTTTGATAGCCATATGGGCTAGCATGCAGGGCCCTTCACAGGCAGCCTCTTCTAGGAGGACTGTATTTCTTCGAGTTTGGAGGGGTTCTCCCTTTTTCTCGGAGGTTGCTACCGGATTGAGATGGCACTATCAGCGCCAATCCTTTCCTTTTGGCTCTTGAGCTTTTCATGCATTGCATGGTGTATCCCGTATTCCCGTATGGAGCTTGCTCTAAGGGTTTTCTTTAATACTTAATAGAAGTCTCTTTTTTGAAAAAAAAAAAAAAACTCCGCTCCACATGACCTACAACCCTAAGAAGAATATGCGTAAATACACCATTTGTAGACGTGGACAACCTTCCTCCAGAGTGAACATCAAAGACCAAGGAATCACTGTCTGATCCTTGAAACTCTATGACCTGAAGTGGATCCCTGTTTCGTGAAAGCCCCAAGACAAGTAGACTTAGAGATGCCACCTATGAGAACCCAATCCAAGGGTATGGCTGCATCAATTTGCTGAATTCTCCTTTCACTACCTTTGAACATCATTTGCTTTGAATGCCATGGAAAAAGACATGTAAAGTATGACTGTCCTATATTGCAAGTAAAGAAAGAGAATGATAGGCCGGTTACCTTGTTGGATGCAGAACGGGAAATCGAGGAGAATGAAGGGAAAGAAGTAGAAGTGTTTGCAGAGAAGCGTAGTCATGAGGATGAGATGAATAGTGGCACTGATGAAGGCCATAGAGAGAAAGTATATGAGAGAAGAAGGAAGAAAAGGAAACCTTCCAGGAGGAAGATGGGTTTAGCAGACTTCTCATTGGCCAAGGGGTGTCGGACTATGATCTCATTTCAGATTTATGAGAAGTGAAGGAAAAAATTACTATTCCCCAGATACTTGCTGTTAGCCCTTCTTTGAGACAGCAATTCATGAAGGCAGCTAGCACACGGAGGCCAAGGAAGAAGAGGGGGGGAGCACATGCCAAGGAAGTGAGTATTGATGTGAAAGATCAGATTCCAGTAGAGTGACAGCCACGGTTAATGGTATGCCTGTCAAGAATGTTTATTTGGATGGTGGTGCTGCCATTAATGTGATCAGCGAGCGTACTGTGCGTGAAGTTGGCCTGAAGAGTAATGCTCCTTCTCCATACAAGGTGAGGCTATCATAGATGTAAGGGTGGACATATATAATGTGGCAACTTTGTGCACCTTTCATGTTCTTCCAACCAAGCCATATAAAAATGAATATCCGATTATATTGGGAAGGCCTTGGCTGCGTCAAGGTGGAGCAGTGCAAAAGTGGGCCATGGGGAATTGATTTTCAGAGATGACACCAAGAGGGTGATAGCTTGAAAGATGGAAGAAAAGAGGTGATGGAAAGTAAGGAGTCTAAAGAATCCTCTTATACAAGCTATGATGAATATGATACTAGAACAGAGGAGACAACTTCAGGGGTGGTTCCAAGACTCGAACTGTGGAACTACTTGGTATCACATTGGGTGCACCAAGGGCCTGCCAAGAGGAAGAGGAAGAAGTAATCAGATCAGGAAAAAGAGCAGCAAATGTACAGATGCTGAATCCTCAATTGGACAGCCAAGAAAAGGAGGCATACTTGGACATGTTAAATGAATTCCCTCAACTTTTTGTTACAGATTACTTGCAGATGCAAAGAGTTACTATGGTGCAGCATAAGATTTAGCTGAATCCAAATGCTATTAGCTTTTTTTCGCCAAGCACCATAGTCATGTTCTTGCTTGAATTGTTTATCGTCTGAGCTTTGATATGTATAAAAAGATGAAGCAAGGCTATGAACAATACCTACCAAAATAATACACTGATTTACAGACCCTATGGCAAATCAGAATACTCTATTTGGAGATTGAGGTTGCACTCACGAGCTTATATAGCATAGTCCTCCATGTAAATCAGAAATGTTTTTTTTTCTGTCTATTACAAGGGTGGGGTTGGTCTGGGGGACATCAGTATAGCTTACATACCACTGTATTTTCCATTGTCATGTTCTTCTATATTCTTGCATGGTTTTTTATAGGCTGAACTCTGATACATATAAAAGATGAAGCAAGGCTATGAACAATACTGACCAAATAATAAACTGATTTACAGACCCTATGGCCAATCTTTCAACTCTTGGAGGATAGTTGATTCACGCTTTCTGATAATATCAGGAAGTGTAAAGCTTCATACTATTATTGAATTTCTTGCTGAGCTCTTTAGTCCTGCTCATTGTCAAGGTTGGTATTTTTCTGCTAGGCATTCAAGGTGATCCAATAATCAATATGATCTGCTAGTTTAGTAGGGTGGTCGTATTTTATTTATAAAAGGGAACTAAGATTTGATTGTTTACTTAATTACTTGAAATATTTCAGATTCATTTTTTATGTATGGGTCAAATGTATCTCTAAAAACCTCTGTGAAGCCTCAAAACCCAGTATAGGTCATGGAGCTAGATTGTATCTAGGTGTCATAGTGGTAAGGGACATTATAATATGTAGTTATAGTGTCTATGCTCAGGGTGAGGAGTAATGTGTTTCTTGTGGAACATCTGGATTAGGAATAACTTGATAGAAGTTTTTAATAGTCAATCTGTGCCATTAAATTCCCTACCTCGATTTTTGAGTACATAAATTCTCTTTACGATGGAAATTAGTGGTGCAAACCCAGCTAGCCCTAGCTAGATTATATCTCACCTACAGTTAACATATTAATCTAGGCGTAATAGATATTAGCCAAGGTAATTAACCCTCAAGGGTAAGCATTTGTTCTAACCCATAAGAGCATGGCTCTGGGCTAGGGCCAAATGCATCCAAGATCTTTCTATCTAGGATGCAAATGTAGTCTAACCAGGAGCTAGCAATAACCCAGCGCTAGACTAGAAGTAGTGTTTGGTGAGGTCTACTTCCCTAAGGGACAGCTTAGGGAAAAGCAGGAATATTCTAGGATAAGTGTGTTTGTTTGTGGAATAGCGGGCTACTTATAGCATTACCCTTGTATCCAAGGGACCACATGCTAATTATGTTTTTTTCATGAAAAAAATTTCTATTAAGTATGAAAAAAGTCCCAAGAACAAACTGCTCAAGACAATAATACATCACGTGTAGCATGGAAAAAAATCAAAGAGGGTGAAGCCCTACGTAAACAAAATCATGGTAAAGATCTAGGAATGAGGCTGAAAGTGCCACCACAAACCTATAGTGATCTCTGAGAAAAGGCGACTCTCCGCTCCCTAAGGAAAGAATAACTCCTTCCAAAAGCAGCCCTAGAAGACCCCTGTATACTTAACCAAATGAGCATGAAAGTGTGTATAGTGTTTGTCCAAATGACCAAACGACCACCTCTGTGCGTTATTGGCCATGGTTTGAGAAGGTTGGAATTGGGAACCATCAAGTACCTCTATGCATCTGAATCTCCAATATGCCAAGCTGAAATGATCGTTTGATCTCCCATCATTGTTCATTGAGGCATGTGCAAGTTTGTAAGCCGAGGATGGAACAATATCCAGAGAGCATGACTCAACTAAATGACATCGAACCAAAAAATCCCAAGAGGTTCTAAGGAGCTATGCATCTCATAGAACAGTTGAGGCCCAACAGAAAGAGCCAAGCCACTAAGCCCTAGGCGATGAAGAAAGGGAGGGAACAAATCTATTCAAAAGTCTTGCAATCTCCTTCTAGACATCCCTTGCCTATCTACATTCTCAAAGGCAATGCTGAATGGACTCCTCAGTAGAAGACGATCCCACTACAAGTACTTCATGGGGCTACATTTTAGCGGAGAGTGGCTATTAATACAAGTGCAAGGCTCATTGTTCAGGATTCTTGGGCAATGTACTCTCCCAAGCTTAGGCCTAATGGCTTGGAAGTGGTTCGGCTTTTGCTTATGAGTCCTATGGTATGGAAATTTGGTGCCTCACCCACTAGGTGAACTATTTCCTACTACGGGCGGACTAGACGTCAGTCTCATTGGTGGTTCTCATTCTATAGCTGGGTGGTGAGTGCTAGCTCTCCTGCTGATGGTTTGTTTGTAACAGATCATATCCTGTAACCCCCAGTGTAGGATTTCTCTATTGCACTCTCTACCTACTACAGGGGGACTAGACGTCAGTCTCATTGGTGGTTCTCATTCTATAGCTGGGTGGTGAGTGCTGGCTCTCCTGCTGATGGTTTGTTTGTAACAGATCATATCCAGGAACCCCCAGTGTAGGATTTCTCTATTGTGCTTTCTACCCTGGACTGTTGTAGAGTCACTTGACCTTTCAACCTAGAGTTTATTCTTGTCACATCACCCATGAGGTCATCCAGTGACATCATGTGTGATGCATGTGTGTGAGAAGATGAGGCTTGCCCAGCCTATAAATGAAGCACATTGTACTTTGTTCTACCACCGATCTATCACATGTACTTGTGTCACTCTCCGTGTCCACACCGTGTGCTCCAACATTGTATGAGAGCACGAGCTTCTTGCCTCAGTCCACCATCCCTTTCCTGAAGCATTTCCGCTCATACTCCTCCTAAAGCTTTCTTTCTTGCCAATATTTCCTTGTCGCAGCAGTTGCCTCGACCTACACATATACCTCATCGTGCTGCCCCAATCTATTTCTGTTGTCGATTGCTGTTAGCTTCAAGCTTAATGTCACTGCGCTGATCTACACAGGCCCCGCTTGGTTCATCTGCCCACTCAGGCCCGACCCTGCCTCCTCATGACATGCTGTGCAATCTTTTTTTTTAATGCTCAAAACTTCTTCTTTTTTGGCACGACGTCTATGACAACAATGTTGCTAAAGCTTCACCTTGACGCTGCCCCTTCGTTGTCTACATGTGTTTAAGTAGTGCAGCTTATGCATGCTGTTTCCCATAGAAGGATACGCTCGTCCTTCAATGCATGATTGCAGCGTCAAAATATCTATGACCAACCGCTATTCACAATCGCCGTGCGATATATATCTGTCTAGAACCGTCACCGGTTGTGCCACATCTGTATGCTGGTTGTACATGGTCCTCTCACCTATATTCTAAGTAGGCCAACCTGCCGCCGCTCTATTCTCCTCACTTTGTATCTCCTGAGTACATTGGAGCTGCTGGAAGCTGCCAATACTTCCTGCTGTTGCGTCACTTCCCTCATTCAGCTACAGCTCGTCACCTTCTCCACGAGGTGTTCTAGATCTCTCACCTTTTCTCGTTGCTTCTTTTCATTGTTTTTTTATCATGATTTGGTGGGGTACCTCCTTCCTTCTGAACTAAATGACCACCTCCTCAGTTTATTTCTGTTTTTATAACTTTGTACACTTGGTGAACTGCATGCTCAGCACTTTTAAGACTCAGATTCTTGCTGAGATATTGCCATTGTACTCAGTTCATTTTTCCAGCTAGAACTTCTCCCAATAATAAAAAATTCTCAGCCATCACAGGACATCACAGTAGTGGGAGATATTCCAATCCTATTTGGATTCATGCAAGAAAAAATATATCCGTGATGAATTTGGTATGTCCTAGACTTGAGGAAGAATTTAATTTGAGTTCCTTCCATTGCCCATGTTCAGCACATGCTTGTTGAATTTCAAGATGATCAATGCAAGATCAAGGATCCCAAGAAAGGGTATGCAATTGTGGCAACAGGTACCTATGATAGAGGGCTATACAAGCTTGATGCTCAGCCCTATGTACAGCAAGCTTTGGATGTCTCATTTTCTTCTCCCAATGATTTATGGCATGCCAAGTTTGGCCATGTTCATCATAGGGCATTGGCCTATTTATACAACAATGAAATGGTCCATGGAATGCCTAAATTACAGCAGCCAGCCTCTGAGGTGTGTGAAGGGTGTGCTCTTGGCAAGTTGCACCGTCTTCCCTTTAAGAAGGATGGCTCAGATTTATTGAAAGCTACTAGAGTTTTGTAAATCATACACAGTGATGTATGTGGCCCCATGAATGTGACAACTCATAGAGGAGCAAGGTAGAAACTCTACCATCTCTGCTAGAACTGCAAAAGAGTTCTTGTGAATGTCTGGAGATGGAGTGCGAATAATCCCTGAAGAGATAACCCCCTTACCTCTATCGAAAGAAGTAACACGAGGAGGCGAAGAAGAAGGGGGCTGCTCAGGTGGAAGGTCGGGGGACTGAAGGTCAGCATGAGTGTCATCTCCGACTCTATCCACGGGTGAATCATGAGTAGGTAACCCCTCCTGCTCTGCAACTGGGCAAACGGGGGTGACCACATCAGCACCTAAAACTATGACGGGGATGTCCCCTGCCTCTAAAGAAGAATGACCCATGGGGAAGTAGGAGCGACAAACCCTCCTTGGTACCCAAGGGGGGAAAATAGGAGCAGGATGTGTTGGTACCAAAGGTCCCGAGCGAGATGCTGGTGCCGAAGGTCCAGGATGATCTGTCGAAGGTCTGGTAGGATGTGTCGAAGGTGCAAAACGTGCAGTCGGTGCCGAAGTAGTGGTAGGAGGATGAGCTACACCAAAAGACCTTTTAGATCTTTTCTTTTTCCTCGGGCAATCTCTAGCAAAATGCCCAAGAATCTTGCAAATCCTACACTAGTCCTATCTCCCTGCAATCTCGACACTCCATCTAAAGAATGAGCCATCTAGACGCAGAAGCACGATGTGGTCTTTTGTCATGTGATAAGGAAATCCTCTTGGAACTAACTGCCAAGGGCTAGCCTTGAGCGCTATAGCTGCTGAATCCGAAGAATCAAAGACCACTTGGAAGAAACCTCATCCAAGTAGGCGTACATCTGTAAGGTGACTTGCGAGATCTCCAGATAATGTGGAAAGCATGCAGTCTCTAGCCTGTAATCTGGAAGGGTGAGACCCATGGATGCGAGCGAAGGGTGAAGTGGAACACTCAAGCTCAATATCTTTCTTGAGCTGCTGCAACTCATCTTTTGAAAAAATAATAGTCTTCGCGGCCGGTGGAAGCAAACATTGATTGATCCATTCGTCAATCAGGGTGGAGAGGCTTACTCAAACACAATGTGCTCTGTTTGACCCTTAATACAAACTTTTGCAAGAGAAGAAAGAATAGAGAAAGAAAGAAAGAAAGAATAGAGAGAGAGGGTGGAAGAAGGAGAAAGAGGCGGGGATACGGGAAGGAAAGAGAGGGAGAGGGGTAGGGCTGAGGGAGAGGGGCTAAAGGAAAGAGAGAGGAGGGGGAGGGGCTAAGGAAGAGGGAAGGGGATAGTAAGAAGGAGGCAGGGGAGAGGATGAGGGGAGGAGGGGAGGCGGCGAGGTAGAGGAGAAGGGGAGGAGGCGGGTAGGGAAGAAGTGGAGAAGGCGGGTAGAGGAGGGGAGGGGACGGGGTAGGGGAAGAGGCGGGGAAGAGGAGGGAAGGGGGCGGGGTAGGGGAAGGAGGAAGGAGGCGGGGTAGAGGAGGGAGAAGACGGGCTGATGGGCCAGGATAGGGGGCAGTCTGAGATGGCGGGGAGGGGGGCAGGCTGAA
The DNA here is from genome assembly GCF_047967505.1 of Dipteris shenzhenensis. NCBI lineage: Eukaryota > Viridiplantae > Streptophyta > Polypodiopsida > Gleicheniales > Dipteridaceae > Dipteris > Dipteris shenzhenensis. The sequence goes on from NC_141596.1 coordinate 61,528,223, forward strand.
ATGGGCTGAGGGGGCGGGGGAGAGGGGGGCAGGCTGAGGGAGAGAGGGGGCGGGATAGGGAGTGGGGCTGAGAGAGAGGGAGTGGGGAGGGGCTGAGGGAGAGAGAGGAGGGAGACAGAGGGGCTGAGGGGGCAGGAGGGGCTGAGGGAGAGGGGGCAGCAAGGTTTGGGGAGGAGCAGCAACCAAGCCCGCAGCGGCTTCTCGCTTTGATTTGAGAGTGGGTTCGGAATTCGAAGAGTTCCATTCTAGCAGCTTGCAGCTCCAAAATTCCTCTTTCAGCCTCTCCCCGTCAGCCTCTACCTCACAGCCCCTCCTTTCAGCACCTCTCCCTCCAACTTCCTCCACCTACCCCTTTCCCTGATGCTTTCCTTTCCGTAGGATTTCCAGCTCTACTCTTCTTTGCCTTTCCCCTTTTCTCTAGTGTCACTCCCCACCTTTTAGATGTTCAACTTTTGAGACAAGGATTTTTCCCGACTACTTTCTACTTTCTAGAGGTTGTGAGCATTGTGTTAAAGGCTAGTCCTTTGACACTTGGTTCTAAGAGGATTTTTCTCACTCCATGCACTTTGGGTTTTGATCTGCTAGAGGAGGACAGATGGGTCCCTTCACTATTCATCATGGGTTTGCACTTCATATCTTTTTTCGGTGGTTATCATGATTTTGGAGACTTAGTTGAGATGCCACTCTACCAGTATTAGGATTCCAAATGCATTTTATGTAGAGGAGGGCCTCGTGGAGCATGTGTTACAAATTTCAGTGTCTCATTTGTAGGGTGGAGTGGTCTCCTTCACATGTGGCAACAACTCTTTCTGATATTAGTGATGTTTATCATACTATTACTAGTATCAGAAGAGCTGAGATTCACAAATGGGAGATTGGTCTCAGACATCAATTAGCAGGGTTGTGGAGGAAAGAGCAGAAACAACCAACAGCTGCTTGGATTCAGAAGTGCCTTACTGCAGTAAGGACTGATTAGTAGCTTTGGCTAGATCAGACAGCAGAGTATACCTTTCATGCTTGTGAGTCATTTTGGATACAAATGGGGGAAGATGAATAAGCGTTTCTCCTCTATGCATGGCCCGAGGCATGGTAGAGAAAGTGTTTCTCAGCTTATTAACTCACACGGGGTACTACACTCAGATGCAGATCTTGTCCTACGCATAGCTACAGATTTCTACGCATCCCTCCGTTCAGTAGACTCTGACACAACCTACCAGAGATGATGCCAAAGCTGAGTGTTGTAGTGGATTCCATTACTGAATGCAGACATGATAATCTCACTTGATGCACCTTTCACAAAATTTAGGACTGCACTTCTTTCCCTCCCTGTGAGCAAGTACTCAGGCATAGATGGATTAACACCCCTATTCTTCACTACTTTTCGGAACATGATTGGGGACCATGTTACCTTAGCCTTGCAAGGTGTTTGGGACTTGGTTTTATGCCTATTTCACTCATAGAGGGTCTCATTCATCTCATTCCTAAAAGGGGTTGCAGAAATTTCATATCTCAATGGAGGCCAATTACTCTTTTAGGGCACTCTTTATAGAAATTTGGGCAAATCTATAAGTATAGGTTTGCAGCCCATCCTTCTAGATCTCATCCATGATACACAAACGGGCTTTGTTCATGGCCCCGAAGCATCTTTGATAATATATTCTCATTTTGGGAGGCTTCACATTGGGTTGTGCAAAGTGGCCAGAGGCTTGCTATTCTATTATTGGATTTCAAGAAAGCTTACGACAGAGTATATGGGGGTTTTCTAGAGGGTATTGTTCTATGCTTTAGATTCTTAGATACTTGGATGAGAGGGATTTTCTCCTTGTACAGATCAGCCCATAGTCAAGTGCTTATTGGAGGAGAAAGGGGGAGAGGTTTCAGATTTCTAGATCAGTTTACCAGGGATGCCCTCTTGTCCCTTTCCTATTTTTATTTTTTGAGGTCTCAGGAAAAGTTATCGGGCTGAGATTTCCCCTGAGACAGCAGAGAGGCTCTTGGATAGTGAGTTGGCTGATGATACTACTGCTTTTTTAGATGCCACTCCATAGAACCTTACTTCTTTCAGGGCAGCCTTGGATTTATTCTGTTTGGCAGCATGTGCACATATTAATTGGAATAAATCCAATGGATTTTGGATTAGTGACCAGGACACTCCAAATTGGCAAGCTGATTTTGGTTTCATTTGGATTCAGAGGGTGTTTTCGTTAGATATTTGGGCTGCCAGGTCGGTATGGGCATCTTTCTTCGCAGCAATTTGCCCCAATGTTGGAGAGTATCAAAAGGAAAATCCTTTTTGCAGCTTCATATGGAAAACCTATCATATGGATGAGCATGGAAGATGACTTTGACACTTCTCACTATATGTATTGGTCTAGATGGGAGAAAGGTCCTACCTCTCATGGAATCTTGGAAGGTTTCTAGATGATTGTAGATTTTAATTAGTACGTCACCTTAGAGGGAGTGTAGGGAGAATCGAGCAGATTAAATGCAGCCATACCCATGGAGTGGGTTCTTTCGAGTGACATGCCATTTTCTTGGTCTACTTGGCTAGGGGTCTTTACGAGAACAAGGATCCCATTTCAAGTCATAGGAAGCCTCTACTAGGAGAATTGTTCTCTTCATGGATTGAAGTGGCTCCCCGTTCTTCTCGGAGCCCCCCATAGGGTTGTTTTGGCACTTTTAGCCTCAACCTTGGATTTTCCCCAGCACTTTTACAAGAGCTTGATTGACCCTATTTCTTCATGCCTCACATGATGTACTTTTCTGTTAAGATTTGCTCTTGAAGTCTCTTTAATAGGAGTCTTTTCTTTTTAATAAAAATCAACCATACAGTGATGTTTTCATTTCCTGTAGTGGGTTTTTCCTTGATTCTTATAGCAACATTTTATATTTCCTTTCTTCATTAGAAGAACTTGACTTGTAATTGCATGTATAGAAATTTGTACCCTTGAATTTTCTGATTGTAGTGGCATAGCTTGCAAGAGCAGAGTCCATCTGTTCATAGGTTGTCACCAAGCTAACCTTGCTCTGATATTGAGTGAAAGATACTCTAACATAAACATGGAAGTACTAGAGAATAAAATCTTGAGCAAGAAGAGATGATGAACTGACCATATTGAAAGAAAAGAAAAATCTACACTCTTCATTATCATATTGGCATACTCAGACAACCTTATAAGTAGGTGATTATCATCCTCCTCGATTACCACCCTCCATCATTACCATAGTCACCGCAGATGATTTGTATAGACAGATGATTCATCTAACGTACTAAAGACCAACCTTTAACTACGCGCCTTGCTGCCCATGCAGCCTATCAACTAACATACCATCTAACGTACTAAAGACCAACCTTTAACTACGCGTCTTGCTGCCCATGCAGCCTATCAACTAACATACTACCTTTGGCTTGGCAGTGACTCCCCATATACTTTAGATCCATGTCTCTCTCCCTCTCTCTCTCAAACACACACACATAGGCACATAATTTTTTTTATTTGGGGGGGGGGGGGGGGGGGGGGGGGCAGGGAGGTAGAAAGACCCTTTCATTAAAAGAAATTTACATTTATAGCTTTCTCAAAGTGAGACAACTCATGGAAGATTTTTCTTGGCCGTATTTGGAGCAGTAAGCTCCACCTTAGACAACGGATTTTATTTTCTTTTTTATGCAAAAAAGTACTTCTATTAAGTATGAAAGAAAACCGCAGAGCAAGCTCAATGCGGGAGTACATCATCTCAAAAAATACATGGGAGAAATCAAAGCTCAAAAAGAGCTAGAAAATAACCAAGGTTGAGGCTGAAAATGCCATGTCAACCTTGAAACAGAATTCGAGAAGAAAGGAGATTCCCTTTAAACTCTAAAAAAAGTGTTCCTCCTAGTAGAGGCTGCTCTTGATGACCACTGCATGCTCGCCCAAATGGCCATCAAGGTATGTATAGTATCAATCCAAAGCTAATGTCTGAGAGGGGTGAACCTGGAATCCATCCAATGCCTCTGTAGATCTGGCTTCCAAATATGCCATGCTGCAATACTAGCCAGAATCTCCTATGAGGTGTCTACCGAAGTATGTGCACGCTCCAAAAGGAGTGAATGAAACATCCTGTAGGGAACATGACTCTACTAAGTGTCGACGAACTGAAAAAGCCCCATCTGAATCATGTCCCTCGAAAAAAAGCTAAGGCCCCGTAAGCGAAAGCCAAGCCACTGAGCCCCAGGTCATGAAGAAGGGTGAAGTATGAAAGTACATAAGATCCTCCCAACACCCTTCCAGATTGTGCACCCCCAAAGACAATGATGAACTGTCTCAATTGCTGAATGGCAACGAGGACATGTAGAGTCAGCCCAGAACTTGGACCTCCACAGGTTCACTGCAATCCCTCCATGAATAGAAGCCAAAATAAGAGAGTGATGTTTCTATTTCTAAGGGATTTTCAGAGTCTCCTCCAAAAAAAATTCTGCACATTTGTAGAACTGTGAAAGCTGTCCCAATGAGGAGATCTAGAGGGTCTCCAATCTCTACAAGTAAGTTGAAATCTCCTGGCATTTCTAACCGTGTAATGAAAGAAGGGGATGTTCTTCTCTCAGTGCCCTTCATCAATCCACTCCCACTCTCTAGGGCCCCACTGCAAAGAACTGGTAGGGACACCTCCATAGATCCAAAGTCTCCATGAACCTAGAGCCAGAAGAATAGGGTCAGGATCTAGGTACCACTGTGAATCTATACCTTGCTCCATATAGCCTGCAATCTATAGTGGTTGGAAGCCCGTGAAGGATATCATCAGAAGATATATAGCCTCCCTCCAGATTGGACATAAAAAGCCAAGGCATCCTCATGTGCATCCCGCAAAGCAATAACCTGAATAGGAATACCCGTGCTAGTGAAAGCACCCAACCAAGTGGAATCCGTGAGGGGCATATCGTCTGTATCCATCCACTCCACTAGTGCGCTTGCATCAATTTGCTGAATCCTTCCTATACTTCCTCTGAGATGACCAATTGATAAAACTCTCCGATCCTTTGGAAGCTTTCTGAAAGCTTTCCAAGATCCCTAGTGGATGCAAGGCCTCTCTCCCATCTAGACCACTGCATATAGTGCGGAGTGCCTAGTGGTTTGCCATGCTCATCAATTAAGCTTTCATTCCACATAATGGGCTGCCTATCAATTTCTTCGTGAGAGAAGGGTAGAAGTCTCCAAAGTGTACTTATGGAGCTTTCAAAGTCGCAGCCATAAGATGAGAGGAGGTGAGATCTAAGCGGGGCTGAAGTAAAAATCCAACTAGTGTTATCCATCCAATCTCCTCCCGAGGTGGGAGTACAAGACAATGTGCTACATATGAAAAAATCCTTAGAAGGCTTCTGTCCAAGTGTCAGTCCTCTCATCACCATCTTACAGAGCACAGCCCTGCACTGCAAGTCTGGGTCAATGATATTAAGACCCCCTTCCCCAGTGGGGAGTACGAGGGTCTCCCCTGGCTATGGCATCTTCCGTCCCATCTAGTCCACTCCACAAAAAGTTTTTTATAGGTCTGTGAGCTGATGGATACTGTCCCTAGATCGGCACCAGCATGAACAAACAATTCAGACAGTGGCCAATAACACCTGGTTGACCACCACAACCCTAGATGCCAAGTCTAGTTTGGTCGAGCTCCAGAAGAGGAGTTTCCTCCTTATGCTCTCCAGCATCATCTCCCCAGTCTGGAGTGTCCTCATCACTGATCCAAAAGCCATTGGATTTGTGCCAGTTTATATGTGTCCTTGCCGCTATGCAAAACAAATCCAAGGCTGTCCTGAAAGAAGTGAGCATCTGTGTGTGGCATCTGAAAAAACAGCTGTGTCATCTGCCAGCTCACTGTCCAAAAGCTTCCGGCCTCAATGGAAGTCTCAGCCCAACAATATTAGCTTGAGATCTAATGTAGATGCTCATATCTTCAGCCATCACAAACAAGAAAAGAAAGGGGGCTAAAGGGCATCTTTGACGGACTGATCTAGAGATCCGGATCCTGTCTCCCTTGACTTCTCCAATAAGTACCTAGCTGTGGGCTGGTCTATAGAGAGCGGAGCCCCCTCTAATCCAAGCATTTGTGAATCCAAAACGAAGAAGAGTTCCCTCCAAAAAGCCCCAATCTACCCTATCATAAGCTTTCTCAAAGTCCAAGAATAGAATGGCTCGCCTTGTGCCACTGTGCATGACCCACTCAGTCCTCCCAAAATGAGAAGATGTTATCAAATATGCTTCTGCCATGTACAAAGCCCATATTTGAATCATGAATGAGGTCTGAAAGTATGGGCTGCAAATGAAGTTTGATTGCTTTTGCCAAAATCTTATATAGAGTGCTAGTAGAGTGATAGGTCTCCATTGGGACACTAAATTACTACAACCCCCTTTTAAAATAAGATGAATGAGACCCTCTGTAAGTGAGTCAGGCATCTCACCAGAGTCCCAAACGCCCTGCAGGGCTGAGGTAATGTGATCCCCAATCTAATCCCAAAAGGCAATGAAAAAAGAGGGACTCAGTCCATTTGAACCTGGACATTGCCCTTGTGAAGGACAGTAAGAACAGTCCTGAATTCTGTGTTGGTGAAATGTGCATCAAGTGAGACTTTCATATCAAGTTTCAGTGACATAGGTATACACTGCCAATTAGCATCCCTAGCATCATCTTTGGCCTGCGTGTCCGGATCTACTGTAAGAAGGGAGTTATAAAAATCTCTAGCAATATGCATGACATCATCAGGATCAGTCTGTAGAATGGAGTCTAAGTCAATAAGCTGAGAGAGAGTTTCTCTACTATGTCTAGGGCCAAGAGTAGAGAAAAAATGCTTATTGACTCTCTAGCATAAAAGGCATACTCTGCTCTCTGATCTATCCCTCTGAAGGATTGCCAGTTGCTGAGGAATGCCAACCTCTCACCTGATAGTCTCACATCTCTTGGTGCGAGCAAGTGAGTGATAAAAGTCACTAATATCAGTAAGGGCTGCAGCCACATGCGACGGGTGAGGCTGTCCACTCTGTATGTGAGAATCCCAAATCTGGAAAACAGCTTCCGTGAGGCCCTTCTCTACATGAAAGGCATTTGGAATCTTGATACTGGCAGAGTGGCCTCTCATCTGAGGCTTTGAAACCATCAAAACAACTATCTAGAGCCCAATCATCCACATAGAATCTGTCAATCCGTGCATGGATAGGCATCTGCACTCTCCTGTTCGACCAAGAAAACAAGAGTGATTGTGAGTGAGTGTGAAAAGCATAATCATACCAAACATCTATTCCACTGAACCGAAATAAGAAGTTATTCCATGGTGCTCTCTCCAAAGAGTGAATCCCACCTTCTTTGCCCACTTTTTTATCTGAAGGCATCTCAACCATGTTGAAATCACCTCCAATAATCCAAGACTCTGCTATGGAGGCCCAAGAGAGCAATTCATTCCATAGAAGGATACGATCCCCTCTAATGTTTGGGGCGTACAGGTTAAGCAAGCCAACCTTACATCCCCCAATCAATAAAATAATCCACTGAGCTCCAGAGGAAACAATAACCCCATGTCCAACCACCAAGGGGAGCATAGAGGAAGAAACACAAATGCAAGTATCTCCCCTAGTATTGAGAGTAGGTGACCAAAAAGCGTGTCCTGAAAATGACTTGCCTGACTTAGCACAATCTTTGGCATCTAGTTTGTGTACCTGCAAAAAAAGTATGTCTATAGAACAGCCGCTGGTAACACCTGGATGGAGCTGGTTACGAATCAACTGCCTACGGAGGCGATGTGTCACACCACCTAGGCCCTGAACGTTCCAGCTGACGATCCTCATCAACGAGAGGAGGTCGGGTGAAAAACCTTACCCAAAACCTTACCCGACCTAGTGGGATGGAGACAATCCTCTCCAGCGAAAAACCCCTCCTATCAAGTGGAGGAAAATCAATAGGAGAAAGAATCCCCACACCTTCATAGGGGGAGGCCCTGTCTATAGAAATCCCAACAACATCCTCCTCTAAAGTGGAGGGAACAAACTACTACGCCATATCAAACTTCGCAATCTCGAATCATGTATGGAACCGGAGTGCGAAGAATCCGTGTACTTGGTGGTGTGGAAGAGATAACCCCCTTACCTCGATCGAGAGAGTTAACATGATGATGCGTAGAAGAAGGGGGTTGCTCAGGTGGAAGGTCAGGGAACTGAGTATTAGCATGAGTGTCAGTTCTGATTCTCTCCACGGGTGAACCATGAATGGGTGACCCCTCCTGCTTTGCAACTGGGGGAATGGGGGCCACCACATCAGCACCTGAAACTATGAATGGGATGTCACTTGTCTGTAAATAAGAATGGTTTGTGGCACCAACGGCGGCGTCCTATGGCAAAGTAGGAGCTACAACCCTCATTGGTACCCAGCGTGGGACCGCAGGAGTAGGACGTGCTGAAAGTCTTGGACATGCTGGTACTAAAGGGTTTTGGGTGAGTGGCTGGTGCCGAAGGTCTAGGACAATCTATCGGAGGTTTGGTACCACATGTTGAAGGTGCAGAACGTGCAGTCGGTGTTGAAGTAGTGGTACAAGGACAAGTTGCACCAGAAGACCTTTTAGGTATTTTCCTTTTTCTTGGGCAATCTCTAGCGAAATGGCTAGGAATCCCGCATATCCTGCACTGGTCTTATCTCCCTGCTATCTCTACCCTCTGTTTGAAGAATGAGCCATCGGGGCACTGGAGCATGATATGGTCATCCGTCAAGTTAGGGTAAAAAACAATGACCCTAACTCGTGGAACCCCATGAGATCTGATTGCCTCTACTAGAGGGCATGCTAGGGAACCGGGGGGGGGGGATCTCTTTGACCAAACTGAACACGACTCCAATAGAAGCAAGGAGTCGATGGTAAACCTGTGGGAGGCTAGGGAATCTGATGAAAAGAGAAGTGACCCAACTATCCTTCTCCACAGGATCAAAACCCAAAGAAAAGGCCATCAAGAAAATCCTCCGAGTGCTAAGTGCCAATGGACTGGCCTTGAGCACTGTAGTAGCAGCTGAATCCGGAGAGTTAAAGACCACCTGGAAGAAACCTCGTCCTAGCAAGCAAACATCTTTCAAGTGACTTGCGAGATCTCAAAGTAATGCAGACAGCATCCAGTCCTTGGCTTGTAATTTGGAAGGATGGGACCCATGGATACGTGCGAAAAGAGAACTGGAACACTCAATCTCAATGTCTTTCATGAGCTGTTGCAACTCGTCGGTGGAAGCGGACGTTTTCGGCGGCTGGTGGAAGTGAACGTTGATTGACTGAATGGGGATCCATCCGTCGATCAAGGTGGTGAGGCCGACTCAAACACAATGTGCTCCATCCGACCCATTCTGTGAGCTAAGGAGAGACCGTAAAGAGTAGGGAAGAAGGGGGGATGAGTAGGGGAGAGGAAGAGCAATGAGTAGGGAAGAGGAGGGGAGAGGGGGTGCGGGGATAGGATGAGCAGGGGAGAGGAGGGGAGAGGATGAGTGGAGCGGAGGTAGAGGGAGAGGGTAGGGGGGTTACGAGGGGTAGGCGGAGAGGGTAGGGGGGCTAGGAGGGGCGGGGGAGAGAGTACGGGCAAGAGGTGGGCTGAGGGGGTGCGGGAAGGAGAGGGAGAGGAAGAAAGGGGGATGGCTGAGGGGAGGGGCTGAGGTGAGAAGAGAGGGAGGAGGAGAGAGAGATGAGGGAGAGGGGCCAGGGCTGAGGCAGAGGGAGGAGAGGCTAAGTAGAGGGAGGGGCTGAGAGAGGAGGGCGGCACAGGTCGGGGATCTTTTGGCTGCTAGGCGCATCACTTCTTTACATTGTCCATCTTGTTCACATACGAGGGGCAGTCCTTCATCTACTCTGGACTTGCTTGGTTGCCCATGACTTTATTTCTAGATTGGGGACTTATCTTCATGCCCAGTTTCGTAGCATTACCTTTGGAAGGCAGTTTTGGTTGTTTGGGAGATATCTCTCACACACACGCACACACATTTTTTGTGTGAAAATTTTTGAGACTTTCTATTACAAAGTAACTATCCCAAAAACGGGATGTGCCAAAATACATCAGGAGAAGATCTCACTATATGACAAGTATACATCAGAGTCTATGTAATGAGTCTACAAACAATCAAGGAGAGATTGCTGCAAGGAGCGCCTGAAAAAGGAGAAAGTAGGATCACAAAAGACTTTGATTTCTGTCCTTCCGTAGAGTCCAGAGTGCCCAGTAGCGAACCCAAGTGAAAAAACGATCAAACTCCTCTTTGAGTGGGTGAATCCCAAAAAGCCAGAAAAACTTTCCAAAGGTAGCTTTAGGAAATCACACACATGCATGCACATTTGTGTGTGCATCATTTTAAGTGACCAAGTGACATTTTCATTAAATGTTTTCAGGACTTCATTCATAGGTTCAATGTTTAGGATAACAGTTTACTGAGAGAAACTATATCAGCATAGACCTTAGTTGAGCAAACTAACACGTGCTCTTTACTCCCGATTTTTTAAAAAACTCTTTGTAAGGCTATGGCTCTCTGCAGTTTCAAAATCATCACAGAAATTTGAAGTGAAATCAGCAGTAATGATGCAATTAAGATTACGAAGGAAGGAATCATAAATTTTCTTCCTTTATGGTTATTCTGATTTCAGATTTTGAAGTATACCCTTTACGTGTTGTAATTATGGCACCCTTCAGGCCGTCGTGAGTTCTCTCATCCATTGCAAATACAATAACCTGTTTCTATTGCTTTTAATGTTGAATAATATGATTTCATTATCTAAAAATATGCAAGGTATAATGAAGTTAACACCTTAATGAATGTGAAAGAGTTGACAAATTACGGAGTTAAATAAGATAAAAGAAACAAATTCTCATTTCCAACTCCACATATGACAAAAATTTCGATGAATGAAATTTCAGATTTGAACTCAAACAAGCTCTTTCTTTCTACGGAGATAACGTGAAATTTATGGAAGGGTCTCCCACCTGCCAAGCAGACCTAGAACGTGTCAATGTAACAAAGGCTGCTGCTATCTTGCTTCTTGCAAATGCAGATGCAAAGGTAGTAATTTATGGAGTGATAAATCATGAGATTTAAGGAAGCATCTTTAGTTTTTATCATGGTCAATATCACATACATTTTACAAGGGTGTTTTTGTTATCCACCTCAATCCCACCCCTTTATCTGAGTTTGGCTCAATTTTATCAAAAGAACCGGAAACTTTGTACTAGAATTGTCAGGAACGTGGGGAGGCCTCAACTTGTCATTTGTTGTAGCATTTAAAAAATGTTGGGGTTTTGAGAAAATTGTAGCTCTTGTAGCCCCTTGTGCGAGCTCAAAAATCAGTGACCAGGTGCTCCTAAAGAAGCATAGGGGAAATATCATATCATATGATAAAGTATAGTCTTATCAAGGTATATAAGATTCCGAGCTGCCTTGAACCACATCAGAACCATTGGGCCGGGGCTCTAGCAGTAAGCACAACCATGCACGTAGAAGTCAATATTGCTGGTTAACTAAGGAGTAAATAAGCTCTATCGGCAGCCACCACAACTCAATGGCATGTACCCAGACTTGCGTAGTTTTGAGAGAAGGTTTTCCACTCGAATTTGTATGCAATCGCTCAAACAAAGTTCCCATGTTTAAGGAGGTTTGAAAAAAGACACTGAGAACAAGTGAGAGAATGAGCGTGCACAACTAAGAACACTCATGATGCTATGCTTGACCGTGTATCAAGTATACTTGTTCTACCCTTAATTCTTGGTGATTTGAGCGACTAGGACTCCTTCATAAGCTATAGGATGATATACAATAATAGGAGCTTGTATCCTTGAGGCTCTCATGCATTTTGTCAACAAACTATGTTCCATCCACCAATTGGATGCTGTAATTGCTAGACTAGGAATATTTCCTTTGGTAAACAATGTGCTCTCTTTCTCTCTCTATGCGTCTACTTCTTTGCATTGTATGTTGTATAGATCTAAAATCTCCCTACTTCCTTGTCACTTACTCGATATATCATCTGTCAAACTATGCTCCTTGACACACATAGGCTAGCTAGATAACACATGAAGCTCATGTCACCCCTTTTGCAAGAGGAGAGACTATTCATCACCGAAGTACGTCCAGTTTAGAAGCTCCTAAGATAATTTAGAAGAGCCCCCATATGTCACCACTTTTGTAAATGTTCCAAGAAAATAATAAAGTTCGTCCATTTGACTGTCGTTAAAGAGTTTTTATTTGGGTCAAAGTTCTTTTGACTTTGGTCAAACCATTGACTAGGGTCAAAGAGGCTTGACTGCAGTCAAGGAGACTTGGTTTTGGCCAAGGAGGGCTGACTTTGGTCAACCAGAGAATTTGTGCTGACTACGGGGTCAGAAAGACTTGACCAAGGTTAAGTGATTTGACTCCAATCAAGGGTCTTAATTATGCTCAATAGGGTTGACCGCGATCAACTAGAGTATTTTTATGTTATGTGCACTTGGTGGGGATGCCCATAGTGACTAGGATTAGTCTAGAGATTTCCATTTGCATGCAAAAAGGCTAACGGTTAATGGGTGCCATGGCTACGTGCATTTAATTAATTGTTGCAGGTACAAAAGAGTGGTTTGTCGCCCTATGTTTTTGGAGCCTAGCAAGCAGCTTGTAAGAAGTCCATGTGACCTTGGGCCTACAAAGGCTCCATAGTTGCCAACTGAGTGGAATGTAATTACCAAGTAGTCTAGAATTATGACAAGTGGCATGTTGCCAAGCTGGGCAGTTGGGCCTTTCCACTCCCATGTAATTTAATTCAGCTGTGGATGCTGTCATGCACAGCCATAAGATGCAAGTTATGTGCATGCTTGCTCCCCTCTTTCTTTTCACTCAGCAATCAATAAGGATATTATTTCGTCTGCATTGATTTTGTTTTCATGAAGGCAAAGGGGATATTTTTTTTGCATTGGTATTTAAGCAAGGTTTGCATTGGTATTGGAGCAAGGTTTTCTCTCTTTCCCAAGAGCGCATGGTCATCAGATCGATTGAGGAAACTTGAGGTAAAATTGCATTAGCAGAGTGACCACTGTGTACCGGGCGATCATTCTGGTCACTTATGCTCCTCAATGCTGTGAATTGCTTGTGGCGTGCAGAGTCAAATTTCTAGTGAGTTGAATTGCTTGTGGTAATTGCAAAATCGTGGTACTTGCATTGGTATCCCCTCGCTGGTGGTAGGCAACTCCTCTAGATCCATAGCGGGGCTTGCTCTGGCTGCGGGTAGCTATCAAGCTGCCTAAAGGCAGTGCACTGCTGCTCAAGGGCAGCGCACTGCCTCAAAGTCTACTCTTAGGCAACAAACTGCTGCTCAAGGGCAGCACACTACCCCAAAGGCTGCTCACAGGTCGCACAAATGATATAGCAGATGCCCTAAGGCAGCATATTGCATCAGAGCGTTAAGACACATCTGGTACAGGTAGTTTATGCCTAAGCATTTCAGAGACCATGTCCTCCTCAGCTGGGAGAGTTTGCATATGGATGGAGGGGATACATAAGAGATCTACAATCAATTGTTTTGGGATGCCTATTTGCAGGTTGCTCCTTTCAAGGTCTCTAAGAGAACCAGCTCAAGAAGTATAGGGCTGGTCTGAATTCTAATATACAGGTTGTGGTTAATACCCAGCGCCTTAAAGGCATAGATGATATTATGCCTTTCTTGGTCCTGTCTGCTAATATTCTTGCAGGTACAGGTACAGTGCAGATTGTGAATGCTCGAGAGGTGGTGAGAGGGCCTTGAGGTAATGAGGGGGCTGGCCACCAAGGTCAGCTTTGATGCCTAGCAGCTCAAGGCTGCTTCACAAGCAGCGCACAGCTGCTTTCGGTGCCCCCTTATGGCGAGGCTGAGCAGCCCGTGGGGCTGCCTTGAAGCTCTGGGGCTAAGCTGTCCCTTGTGTCCCGATAGCAGGTCAGTCCTGCGACCAATGAGAGCGGGGGGGCTCCTGCAGCAGCAGCTCCTTCGATGGTGGAGAGGTGCAGCCTGGGTGACGACCGCGACAGCAGCGTGGGGGAAGGGGGGGCGCGGCAGCATAGGCAGCAAGCATGGAGGGGATGTAGGCGCAGCGGGCAGCAAGCAGTGCAGCAGGAGGCGTGGCAGAGCTAGGCAGAGGCATGGCAGAGAGGAGAGCGGAGAGCAAGGCGGGGAGCAGAGCGATAAGCAAGGTGGGGGGCAGAGCTGCGTGGAGAAGCAGCATAGTGGGGAGAAGAAGCATCATGGCGGGGAGGTGGAAGCAGCATGGCGGAGAGAGAGAGAGAGAGATGAAGACAAGAGAGAGGGAATCGCTGAAGTTAATTGATTGAAAGCAAGTACATGGTATGTCATTTTTTAGGTAGAGGATGCCTTATCTTCCCACACACACACATCACTAATGATGTCGGTGAAGAGAATCTCACAGACTTCATAAATGATGCCACACCAAGTCATTTCTTCATAAATCTTGCAAGATATTATACAACTCTAAAGAGTCAGTGGGTTAGATGCAATAGAGACTCTCAAGGAGCCCTACGCTGAGTGGGATGTGGCATTTGCCTTTGGTTCACTGAGTATGGCATAAAGTTGCAAGATTTTGCTCCTCATTGGTTTTCTCTGGCTAGTACAGCTTGTCAATGTAGTAACTCTTCCTCTATAATCTGGCAACTACAGCCTGTCAAAAATAGAGCTCTTCCTCTACATATGGATTTTTTTCACTCCACTCATCCTTGAATACAAATCCATTCCATCTCTACAACAACTTCATTTTGTTTCCCCCGAGGAAAGGACTTCTACAAGTATGAAAAAAACCGCGGGAGCAAGCTCAAGGCAGAATACATCATGCTAGCATGAAAAAAACACGCTAGAAGGGTCCCAATAAAAAGCTCCTCAGAGCGACCAAGAAAGAAACCAAGGCTGAGCCTGATAGTGCCCACCTCAAACTTGCTGTGGACTCCGAGAAGAAAGGGGAGCTCATCCATTCATTTCGGGTATTTGGTGTCTGCATTTGGTTCTCTCGCACCTCTATGCACAGTTCCACATGATGACCTTGTTCTTGTAAATGGAAACATATACAGTGAGTGTTTATCCACGGATGAATCATTACATCCACTCTCAAAATCCCCTTTCAACAACCTTTATAGCATTCATCAAAATATTTGTGTCATCTCGTGTCATCTCAACCGCATGCTGCTGCATACATGCACTTCTAGATGTTTCCTTGCCAGGTTAACAGCAAAGAAAATCTAGGATCTAATTGAAGTACTTGTATTCTAAATTGAAAAAGCTAACAAAATGTGATTCACCTTAAAAAGACATGCTTCGCAGGCTCAAAATCTTGTATCCCTTGACCAGCCAAATGTTGTTCAATCAGGTATTTTGTGGATTAGTCCGTCATCATCTCTCTCAAATCATTTAAAAACTTTTGTCAACCGTTATCCAAGTACCTTTATTACTAGATTGCCTCCTCCAACCATGGTTAACTGTTAGGATTTTCAAAGCACTTAGACATGTAAAGAAAGTCTTCTAGGTGATAAGGGGTGGAAGGTTTCACAACCATTGAATTATTTTGACATTCTCTTGTGAGTTGCAATCGGAGGGATCCTCCTACACCAAATAAATCCACATTGCATGAAAACATTTTCTCCAATTCAATTACAAACTTAGCTGATGATGTGGTTGTATAGGAAGTTTTAGAGTGCCTGAACTACAGTTCCTTGTGCATAGCATAAATTTTATAAATTTTCTGATATTTGACTTCCAAGCTGTAGAAATGGCTGCTTGAGGTATTTGTGAGATCTAAATGAAACTCAAATTTGGCACTTCCATCTACTGTAAGTCTGCAATTAACTGTGAATACTAAGTTTTCGTGAAAAATATTCGTAGAGCAAGATGGGATAAATGTGCATTCAACACTGATGATCTTGTTTCTGTTACTCTGAGCATACAATGTGCCAAATTCAATTGAAGAATTATGTAAGTGTCTTGCTTTGATTGCCAAGAATTATGTAATTGTCTTGCTTTGATTGCCAAGAATTATGTATCTCTCTTTCATAAATTAGATGTTACGATGTTATGGTTCATTTCTGTCAATAAATAATAAAATCAGACTCAAACAGTTCTTTGGAGGTTCTTTGCCAGTTTGATGCACTTGTATTGTTGGAATGGAGAATTGAGGTTCTCATGAAAGATTTGATAGACCTTGTTGCTCAGTGTTTACTTACACAAAGATGTCTATTTCCCTGATTCATAGGACACAAAATTAGAGGATGCTGCACAGATTGTTAGAGCCTTAGCAGTGCAAAGATTCTGCTCAGGGAATGTGCGGGTTATTGTGGAGGTGTTAGAACCAGCGACTCAAAGTAGTGCTGTCTGGGGTGATCCTTGCAAAAGCTGTATAGAAGTTGTTTGTCCAGCAAAAATCCATTACAAGATATTATCTCGCAGGCAATCTATGCATGCTCTCCTGTATAGATTTATGCTGTATCTATTTGTAGAGCAATTTTGCAGCACAAAAAGCAAGACAGTTCAGTGACCCTTTTTTACTGGTGTTAATATGCAGCTTCTATGTTAAAGGGCTTTACACTTTCATTACAAACTTGTTCACGTCTGGCATTCAGATGAAACAGACAGTGTCAAATAAGTTCTTGTCAGAGTATCTGTGCAGCTTTTCTAGTGAGATTTATCCTGTCATCCTTCCAAGTGTATTCTATGGCTTACTATTTGAAGAGGTTGTTTGATACATTGCATACAATATATAGTATCACTCTTTTTGGATAACATTGTGGATTATATCACTTTATTATAAGCACAAAGACATAACACTTTCCTGGCAATGTAATGGAGAGGCTCTTAACACTTATTCACAATTATCTGGAAATTTCCTTTTGGGAGAGAATTAATAAAACAGGTCTGTTTTGAAAGAACAATTAATATAAGAATTGTCTTATTTCAGGTAGTGGAGTTCATATATACTGCATATGATGTCGTGCTCTTTGGCCTAGATATTCCCATAAAAAATGAGTTTACTGGGGAGACTACTCGCACAGTTTTACTCTATCCTAGAGGCCATTTCATAGACAATGATGACATTGGACTTGTTATTTCCTCTGACCTTAATGCTGTGTTTTCAATATCGAAGCTTGCTCAAAAGATGTCTGAAAGGAATATTTTTCAAAGAGTCTGGAGTTTCACAAGAAATGTTAGTAAGAATGAGGATACAGCATCAAAGTTATATCTTTTGGAAGAAGTCAGTTCAAAATGGACCTATAAAAGATCAAGGTATTCAATCACAAGAGAAATTTTTTTAGAAGCAACTGATGGCAACGTAGATGTTAGTGCCAGAGCTGAGCCTAGCAGCCCTCATGGTCATGGAAAGCTTAAAAAGCATCTACTCAGCATTATTTATAGATGCTTGCTTGAGCAAAGTGGAAAAGGTATACCTTACTGGATTAAGTCCACTAATATCATGGATGATCAAAAGGAGTCTCTGAACTTCAAAGAAGGTTTATCTATCCAGTTAGCAGCAGAAGAGTTGCTTGCATGGCCTCCTAGTCCGCAATATGGTAGACCACATCCAGCAGTTTTTGAGAGAAAAACGGATGTCATATTACAAAACTTACAGGACCGTACAATATCTATTGTTGACCTTCAGAAGCCACATCTTCTTCTATGCTGCCATGGTAGCTGGCCTACTAACATGTACTACCTTCTGGCAGGCCTTCGTACACCCATTTTTCCCAAACCTCCTGTTGTTATTTTGTACCCCAAGCAACCTTCAGCTTTCCAGTGGGGATCAGTGGGAATATTTGAAGACGTTTTCTATTTACAAGGATCACCATTGTATGAATTGGATCTCCTTCGTGGAGGCGTTCTTCAAGCAGGTTCGATATTGTGTAATTACATATCTGATAAAGGATATAATTTTGTGTAGTCTTTTTTGCTCGAAATGTTGAAAACTGACCCCATTAATTGTATGCAGAGAAAATAGTTGTTCTTGGTGATCAGGGTCCACTGGTTGATATTAACAACGTTGCAAATGTGGAAGATGATGGAGGCACAAAAAATTCCTCCTTTGCATACACAAGTGATGTGGACAACATAGTGATTGTAGCTAATATTGAGCAAATTATTGGCAAAAGAGCTAGTAATTTGATAGTGGAAATGCAGCATGTAACTGCTCTTCATTATCTACAACCTCACTTCCCAATTTGCAAGGAAATTTTTTCAGTAAAAGACTACAAGAGGAATCCCAATGGACTTTTCCAATTCACCCCTCCCTACATGGAAGGGAAAGCTGTGTCTAGCAGTATGCTTGGTTTCTTGTTGTAAGTGTTCCAACTCATTTTACTTGGACATATATTCATGTGTGGTAGTTGATGTAAGGGAGCCTTCATGCATTTTCATCGCACAATAGAGGACGTAATTGTTAAGCAACTGTTAAATGTGCAGGCGGTTTATGTTCTACAATAAAAATACAATCCCCATAATAGAGCAGCTGGTTGATGGAGGGCCTGTAAAATTTTACAAAGGACTAAGCAGGGAACACATAAGGATTCTGGATCAAATCCCAGTTCCAATGGAATATATAAATCTTTCCTACTCTAGGGTGTTTCTAGAGCTCCTTACTCATCATAGGATGCTGGCATTGGGCCTGTACCGTGCCAGTGGCACATTAGGCTCCATGGCACCCTATGTGTATACAAACCCACAGAAAGATGCAACTGTCAATCCAAATGATCTTCTATTCGTCCTCAAGTAATAAGGTATGTTGAGATATTTTGGCTTCATGAAAGTAATTTTCATCATGAACTTCGAAAGTGGCAGTGACCTTTATGGCTCTTGATGGATCCCTTGTCCACCCTCCTCACACATTGACAAAGTATTTGGATAGATTCTACACACACTTTGATGGCCATTTGGGTGAACATGCAAGGGTCTTTCCGGGTGGCATCTTCCAGGAGGACTATTTTCCTCAGGTATTGGAGTGGCTCCCCTTTTTTCTCCGGGAGTCCGCCACTGCATTTTCAGCCTCAACCTTGGTGCTTTACTAGCTCTTCTTGATGAGCAGATTGTTTGGCCACTCAGGGCATTTTGTTTTCCATGCTTTGCATGATGTATTTCTTGAGCCTTGGACTTGGGGTTTTTTTCATAACTAATAGAAGCCTTTTCATTGTGATATTGACCTCCACTCACTATATCACCTTGGATGTCAATAACATCACTCTGTTACAGTCTCTCTCCGGTCTCCAACATCTCTTTTTGGACAATCTAATGTGCACGTTGCAGGCAGTCATTGGAGATGATACGGTAGATATTTAATCACAGATTAAGTCAGAGATAATTTATTCTGCTGTTGTTCAGATTGTAGACTTTTGTTAGAGCATGGGATTATGACTTCTTCCGATTGACGGCTATGGGCCATGCCGTGATTCATTATGATGGCTCTCCTTAGCGTCTTTTCTTTTGATATCGCTCAGGGATGACACCCAGATGCTTTTTAATTTGTATTTTCATGTTGAGTGTAGGAGCTTTCATCTCTCCTCATGTTGTAATTTTTAAGGTTTGGGGCTAGCTTTTTCCCTCCCATCACCTGTTATTTATTGAAGCATTATACACTTTCTTTTTATTTTAAAAAAATTTGGCAATCATTTAAAATGAAGGATAGCATTGCAGTTTAAAAGGAAATTTTAATTTTAAAGCTATTTAAAAAGTAGGAAAATGGTATCCTTGCAGAAAAATGGAAATGGGTTTTGCCTTTATTAAAAATCCGAGAGATCCTCTCTTAAAGCTCGCTCTTGAATGAGAAGTTTGTAATATTTGTTAGGGCATTTCCCTTCATGTCAAGTATTTTCACTATGTATATTAACCTTAGGTGGCAGCTATGATCCATGTCTTTGGCTGCCAAGGTTATGGTGATGTGTATTAGAAAGACTTTTCCAAGAAAAACAGAATTGGCTTGACAGTCGTATTTGGGCATATCTGTCTACTTTCGTGTTGCAAGCTGGATTTCCATTAAGGCTTCGTGGTCAAAATTTGGCACAAATAAGAGAGAAAGGGGGGATAAGCAAAACAGGAACACATCCTGTCTTCCTCTCAAAACATTATCAATTCCCTTTACTAGAGTGATGGCTCTTGGCCTCCATTGATATGCTAGAAGAGAATCACACCGTGCCTCAAGCATGGTGAATGACCATGGTGGGACTCTTCTAGTGTTGAGGAGTAGGGGGTTGAGTTGCATCTTAATGCGTGTGTAAAGCAAACAAAATGGTGAATCCATGCAAAAATAGAAGGTATTCAAAGAGTGTAGAGAGCCCACGCAATAAGAAAAGTGCTCACTAGCTTCCAAATTCCTTTACGCACCTTTTTATTTTTGCAAGAGAAAATGAAATTTATGTTATCACTTACGTAGATCAACTAATTGAGGTGCAAAGATCTCCTACTTCCTGTGGCTTCTTGCCCACAAAGGTCTTCCAGTGTGGGCAGCTGGTTGCGGCAGATAGGCCAGGACGGACGTTGTCAGATCTGTCATGAGGACGAGGAGTCACCAAAACACTGCCTATGGAGTTGCACTCGCGCCCAGGAAGTGTGGAGGTGGACTTTCGGGATCCTTACTCGCGTAGCACCGGAGCTAGGATTGATCACTTGGGGCGCGTTCTGCTGGTGCAGCACCGCACCTGGTTTTCATCACTTATTCGAGGCATGTCAGCAGGACCCCACATTCCTTATCACACAGGGGACGTGGGGGCTGCTCGAGAGCATCCCGCCACACCTGGCAGAGGCTGGCACAGGAGCTCAGGAGAGGCAGCCAGTCTGGGAGATTATTAGCAGCATCGCAGGATGGCACATTTGGACCTCGCGCTGCGTGTAGATCCTCGGTGGCACCTCCTTATCGACTGCCCAGATCATGACTGACATCTAGAGTGAGATTATACACACCCTCAGAGGCCAGTGGGACCAGATACAGGGGGACTCCCGGGCCGGTCGGGAGAAGCGGAGACGTTTCCTCCGGGTTTGGGACACACAGGGCCTCTTCTTCGAGCAGGCTTCGCAGGGCCTTCAGTGGCGCTACTCACCACCTCTCTGGCTGTTCATTCACACTCGCCTGATCCCTCCGTGAGAGAGAGCTTTACTTTTTGTTACCTTTTGGGCTGCGTCCGATTTGTGAACGCAGCCCGTCAGCTGCAATGTTGACCTCTTGTATCTTGTTTTCGAAGTAATATAATTAGCACTGTTTTTTCGGCAAAAAAAATTGAGGTGCAAAAATAAAAGAGAGAATAAGATTTTGCTACAAGCAAAGCAATAGCCTACCAATGAACTCGCGGGTTATCCATGATTAGTTCATGTATGCCTATGTCACTCCTTGGATAACTCTTATCCACTCTAGAACATTGTCACCAATCACCCTATTTTGACACCTTAGGTAAGGGGGTAGTTAGATAAGGGAAGGAAAGGTAAGGAAAAAGATTAGGTTAGGGGTGGAAGAAGGGTAGGGCTGTAGGGGGGTTAACAAGGTTAGGGGTTTAAGCTTGTGTGTGTAAGCATGTTGTGTGAGTTTGTATGTGTGTGATTGTGAGTGTACATAATTGTGTGTTTGTGTGTATGTTATATGAATGGGTGTGTAGGGGTCATAAGTCTATGTGTGTGTGAGTGTATAAGCATGTATAGAAAAGCAAAATGCTAGGTAAATATTTGTTTATAAATTCCTATGGTTATCTATCTATCTATATATATATATATATATATATATATATATATGAGAAAAATAGAGAAAGAAAAATAAAGAGAGAGATGTATAGAAAGAAATGAAAAAGGGATCAAGGTACAATGTGCAGAATTTACCACTGGGAAAGCTTTATTCAAACCTTCTATGGCGAGCTATAACGCGAAATTTGCTTCACCTTTGCTCTTTGGAGAACCATGTGTGTGTGTGTGTGTGTGTTTTGGTGTGTGTTGGGGGGGTTAAAGTTCACTTAAACCACATTATTGACCACGTTAGAGTTAGTAAAGGGGGTTAAAGTTCACTTGGGAGCGTGCTAGAGTGCCACCAATAAAATGCTAACACGTAAAATTTTGAAAAAAGTGACAAATTAAATAAACTTACATACACGCACACTTAAAAGAGTGCCCAATTAAAGAAATATTAAGATGTTCTATAATGTTTAAAGGTGTGGAGAGTGGAAATATTTAAATAAAAAAAGGGGAGAATGTGTAAGCCAATGGTGGGGGGGTCAAAGCTCTAAGTGATGCTTAATAAATATTAATTAAAAATAATAATCAAAAAATGGAAACAACTAAATTGTGTGTATGGAGAGGGGTTAGGGGGTATGTGTGTGTGTGTATATAAATAAGTGTAAAAGTGAATGAAATGTGTGTGTGTGTGTGTAAAGCTCTCTCTCTCTCTCTCTCTCTCTCTCTCTCTCTCTCTCTCTATCTGTGTGTGTGTGTGTGTGTGTGGCCTACATTATTAGAGGAAGCCGTGTAACAATTCTAATGAAGCCACAATCTTTAGAAACCCCCTTTCAAAGTTAGTGTTGAGCCAGATGTGACCCATCTATAAGCTGAGAACGTGCTCAACAAAAGAAAGCTTAAACCAAAGCAAAAAGATTATGAAAGATGATGCTATTAGTCTTGACACAATCAGTTGGTGGTCTAGACTACAATCGGCTAAAGCATTAAAGCTATGCCAACCCCTTTTTCTTTTGGCTTAA
This sequence comes from Dipteris shenzhenensis, assembly GCF_047967505.1. NCBI lineage: Eukaryota > Viridiplantae > Streptophyta > Polypodiopsida > Gleicheniales > Dipteridaceae > Dipteris > Dipteris shenzhenensis. The sequence continues at coordinate 61,550,903 of NC_141596.1, forward strand.
ATGAACATAGATAAGTGCATGTGATGTTTATTTTGCCTGGCATGCATTTGAACCTTGGGTAGCAGGAATTTTCAACTTTTGGATTTTTAAACTACTAAAGCATAAATCTTAATGCATTCGAACCTTGGATAGCAGGAAACTTTCAACTTTTGGACACTCCACTGGTCTTTAAAACTTCGTGTCTCAAATTCTCTTCACCTCTCCTCTTGTTGTCCATTATCCAATTATCCCCTTTCTCCCTATCCTCTCACAATCCAAGCCCCCTTCACGATTACGCTCCACCCTGAGATGCCCATGAAAATGCTGCAAGCCAACCCTTGTTCCTCCACCTACATATTTTGGAGAGGTATACAAAAGAATTGATTCTCCTTCTGTGTGATCCACTGAGACGTGAAGCTCCCTCATCACTTTTTAACTTGAAAGATATTTTGAAGCACTTGGTTTAGGCTGTGGCCTCCTACTATTTCTTGAGTGTGGCTCTTACTCACATAGATATGGTGATCCTTCAACTCAGCTACCTTTGCTTCATGTTCGAGAGTGCTTGTGCTAGCATCAACTTGGCTCCATGGCTAAGCTCCCATGTGGCTTGAAATGGCTACCTCACAAGTCTATGTCGTGTGTTTGCGGGTCTTGATGGGCTGGCAATTGGTCGCACTGGTCTTCACGCTTTTTGTGCTTAATATTACATAGCCTGCATCGTAGTTGTTGTGTCTTGTTGTCTAGCACAATTTGTTGTGGTGCTTTTAGTTCTCTACGATCTTGTACTACAACAGTCTCCCTCCTTGAGAGCTTCAAAGATCCCATTTTGCTATAACTTTTGCGGGTCGCAAGTCGATTACACTGCACTGCTATCATGTAGGGCTTTATAGCTCTTTTTCTTTTTTCAATTCACCCGAGCTTCAAAGCAGCAATCACCTTGTTCTCTCTTGGCTGTAGAGATTGCTATAGTCAATCGCATATAATCGATTGCATGTTGTGTCGAGAATGGGATACAGCCTGATCTTCACAAAGTGAAAGTGCTGATTTTACTACCCTCTCCCGCTTCCACTAAACAACTCCATACATTCATTCAAAAGGTAAAGTATATGTCTAGATTTATGCCTTTATTGTCACAGTTACTTTATTTACTTCAGCAGGTACAATGGGATGATGAGTGTGAGGAGATTCTTGGCAAAGTCAAAGAGACACTTGGAGGGATTTCAAGTGTGAAATCTCCTGAATTCGATAAAACATTGTATGTTAATCTTTCTATAGGGCCAGATGTAGTTAGGGCAATTCTCTTGCAACAAGGAAATGAATCTAGATATATGAGGTTGGTATACTATGGTAGTAGAGTAAAAACCAAGGCAAAAATAAAGTACACAGAGGCAGAGCTTGTGCTATCAAGTTTGGTTTTATGTATGCAAGAGATTTAGAGCTTATTTGTTTGCTATTCAAAAAAATTGTTATATTGACTAGCTACACACTTTTACCCTTCTGCTCAACAATATTGATCTTTCCAAAAGCATGATAAAATGGATAATTGAGTTGTAGGAATTTGACTTCACATTCTTGATTGAGAACTCCACTTGAGCTTCCTTGACTAATCTTCCCAATCTTGGTAAAGGAGCTAGAACAACCAAGTTCGAAGCAAGGAGTTAACCTAGCTCACAAATGCTTATTTCCTTTGGTTTTATGGTTCTTTCAAGAGGAGTCTAAACCAAGCCACTAGATGGATGGTAGTCTTTGAAATTTTGAGAGAGGATATTCATAAGCAAGGATTCCCACTCGATGACAAAAGTAACAATGAAGCAAAGTATTCAGCTTTGTGTCAAAGTCTCAAGGTATGCCTCAAACTTGGAATCTGAAGACTTATCATTAAAGGGGAAGCTTTATTAATAGCAAAGCAGGTATTGTGAGTATGGAAAAAAAAGCATATGCATCTCATAGCTTAGGTTTGAGAGGTAAAGAGGCTGTTAGGATGCTTTGATGCTTGGAGCATTCAACATGTGGATAGAGAATAGAACCATAATGCACATGAAATAGCTCAGCACAACAAGCCATTGTGGAGATGGTCTTTGCATCCAAGGTGGATGGACCATTATAACATGGGAGCGAGTATCTTACCAAGGAGGATTCATTTTTAATGATGAGAAGAGCACCTTCAGGTATGAAAAAATAAGGGAAGTAGTGATGCTCTTTTCATGAAAGGACCAGATTTGGTATTGAGAAGGGTGCCTTTAAAAGAGGAGATTTATCATATATTGGAAACCAATCATGAGGGGCTACGTAGAGGACATTTTTCTTTTAGAATTATGCCATAAAAATATTATTAGAGGGTTATATGTGGCCTTTTATTGAAAACGATGTGCAACATTCATGTAGATCCTGTATCCACTCTCTGAGAATAGAAAAAAAGGGTGTTAAATCCTGAACCAAGGAACATCACGCTTGCTTATAAGCTTTTTGACAGGTGGGGATGGATGCCATTGGACCCTTGCCTATGACTTCTCATGGGAAATGCTACATCATTATTGCCATTGACTACTTATCTAGATGGGAAGAAGCTAAGGTAGGGAAAGCAGTGAATGCAAAGGAGGTATGCAAGTTTGTGACTAAAGAAATTTACTGCCAGTTTGGAGTACCATTGGAGCTGTTGTTAGATAGAGGACCCATATTTTGGAGTGAATTCCAATGGTGAATTAATGATCATTCTTAGCAAGATGACTTAGACTCATGAGAAAACATGGGATTTGGAGCTTCCTTGTGTGCTATGGGCTTACAAGATTGTAGTGAAAGGAAGCACCCGATTCTCTCTTTTCCACCTTATCTATGGAGTTAAACCTCTGCTAGCTATTAGGATAGAGGCACCAGCATTGCGATTCTTGATGGAGATAAATAAGGAGCCTTAATAGTACTTCAAGAATCTCCTTTTGGAATTGCAAACAATGGAGTTAGATCAGTTGCAAGAATTGGAGCATTATCAAAAGACCTAGGAGCTCCCCACCAGGAGCAAAATTAATGGATCACTATAGGACAAGAAGATGGAAAAGAGGATGAGGCATGGTCTACAAACACTATGAAGGAGGAGGAGGACTACACCAACTCACTACATATTTTAAAAGATTGCTAGACACAAATGTCTATAGCTGAGGGGCGGGCAAAAAGAAAACATGGGATTTGGAGCTTTCTTGTGCCCTATGGGCTTACAAGATTGCAATGAAAGGAGCATTGGAGTCTCTTCTTTCCACCTTATCTATGGAGTTGAAGCTTTGTTGCCTTGAGATTCTTGAAGAAGATTAATAGAGAGCCTCAACATTACTTCAGCAACCACCTTTTGGAATTGCAAACAACGGAGTTGGATCAGTTGCAAGCATTGGAGCATTATCAAAAGACCCAAGAGCTGCAAAATCAGCAGAGAGCTAATGAGAAGATCAAGGACTAAAGGTTTATTTACAAAAGATAGAAACTAATTACTGATTATGGAACTAATTAGGCCAGTGGAGGCATGGGTACAGAGCATGCAGATTAAAAAAGTAGTCGCATCCCCCCAAAAATTAGTCAATATTTTGGCGATACCTTTTGATATGTAACTCGGTAGGAATTTTTGTTATCATTGCAAAGTTGAGATTGAGATCTATGACATTTTAAAAGAAGTCACGGTATAAATCAGTAGGTTAGAGGATCAAAAACTCAGAATACAACATGCAACCTATTTTTGTTGTGAAAGGTGATGGAAAGCAATGCTTTGAGAGACTCCTTTGATTGTTTTTCTTGTTTGTAGAATTGGAAATTAAAAGTGTGGGTTATAGAAATCATGATTGTTGCAAGGTGTGTAGATGAGATATATGAGTTGTTGGCCCTTTTCTAGTGTTTGCTCTATGTTTGTGTGTTAGAGTCTTATACAAAGCTCACCCACGAGATGGAGTCATGTGCAATTAGGGAGTCTACAGTGAGATGGAGGCTTGTAAAAATATAGTCATAGTGAGAATTGGGGCCTCCCATATGCTAATGATCATGCCATGAAAAAGTCCTAACAAGCAAGTCAGTTATTCCAAGTCATCGTGAGCTGTCATAGATGGGGTAGCAAGGGCATCAAGAGCTTGCATTTGGTAGAGGTGGAATATGAAAACGTGTGAATGGAGAGAAACTTCGGAGATCTAGTCAGATGTAAAGTTTTGAACCAAAAAGTCCAACCATAAGAAAAATATGAGTATGGTTTTAGTTAGCGGACGGTTGGTGGGGAGGAAAGTGAGGAGGGCTGACAAGGTCAGGTTAGGCATATCAAAGGAGTTTTCTATTGTGAAAGGACCATGAGATTTTTGTATGCTTTCTATCCCTAAACCTAATTTCTCCTAGAATTAGAGAGCCTCTACTATAGAGGTACTCACATGAAAAAATCATATTGAAGAGTTCCATATTTCCTTATCTAGCCCTCTACTATTTTAGTAATCCTTCATAGGGCCCCTCTTTTAGCCCAACATTTTTATGATGTGTCATAATGTTGTAGTGTCATGTCAACAAGTTTTACTCTTTCTCTTATGAAATGTTTTGTGACATCAATAGGCTTTGTTTTTTAGGGATGTACTAGATTCTTTGCTAGTGGTTGAGGTACAAATGTTGTGATTGTATGGAAACATCAATCTACATGGTGCCCTAATCATTAAAATATAATTTGGTGCACTTTAATTTTTATTAATATCATGTGATGTTCTTGCAATGTTCTGTAGCATATCTATAATCATCATACTTTCTCTCGTACTTTTTGTAGCCTATCTATAATCATCATATGTTTCCTAGCTTGATAATGATATAAAATATTTGGAAAATCTTATGCCATAAACAGCATGATCAAAGCACAATGTGCAACTCTTGCAAAACACTATAAAAAAGAGTACTATCAATTGAGACACAAACAATAAACAACATGATTAATATACAATCAATGATCACAACTCGGTCAATGTTTGCTTGGGTGTAGCCAGAGCTAATCGCGAAACTATTTTTGGGGCCATTTTAGGGCCGCGGCATGACGCAATGGTGGGTGAGATTTTGAATTTTGCATGGACCCGTGCTCTCACTGAAAGTTTTTATGGCATCATGATTGTCGCACTGGCGTAATAATGATACAAAACCTTATCATCATCAATAACACAAAGCTTGACACATGGCACTATATGCATTTACTCATGAGCATAGATACTATTGCTCTGCCTCTAGCTTGACTACATCACACAGCTTTTGCCTTGCCACTTGTCATTGCACAGCTTTGCCATCTGTCATCACTGTGCAACACAATCTTTTGTTGCACTGACCACCGTGCTGGTTCGAGCAATGATGTAAGCATGGAACAACCACCATGTTGGCCTAACTACATCACAAAACTTTTGCCTTGCCACATGTCATTGCGTAGCTTTGCCATCTATCGCTGCGCAACACAATCTTTTGTTGTGCTGACCACCACGCTGGTTTGAGCAATGATGTTGGCATGGAGAGACCACCCCATTGCATGAAGACCACTATGGCATGTCAATCCCTAAAGGGGACCCTCAAGGTCCATATCTGCAACCACCGTGTTGGTTGTTGGAGCTATTTTAGTTCTAAACCAAGGAAAATATAGTCTTATTTTGGAGCTATTTTAGTCCTATTAGTCCTTGTGCAACAATTTGTCAAACACCGCACTGGTTCTTGGAGCTATTTTAGTTCCAAGCTAAGGAAAATGGAGACATTTGCAATTTATGATAGTTTCCATGCAACCACCATGTTGGTTATTGGAGTTATTATACTTCTAAACCACTGCGCTAGTTATTCGAGTTATTATAGTTCTAAACCAAGAGAAATATACTCCTATTTTGAAGCTATTTTAATCATACTATTCAACATTTTCTTATGCAATGATCCCTATGGTTGCCGGAAAATGTAAACGAGGGTAGAAATATGCCATTTGTGCTTCTTTAGAGCCACTTTCACTCCTGAAGTAACAACAACAATAGTTTTTGCGATGATGGTACTACATTGAAAATGAAACAAAAGAAATTACATTCAAAAGTTTTTGCAATAATAGTATTACATCGAAATTGAAATAAAAGAAATTACATTCGAAGCAAACATTTAACAAAAGAGATGACATCCAAAGATGCTAGCACTTTGTCTTTGTGACACTTCTTTAAACACTTTTAGCACTTGTCAACACCACCGCTGTGGCAGGACTTGGTGTCACTGTTTGCCCTTGTTACCAATTTCTTACACTTTTGTCCTGGTGCCTCATATGCAGGGGAGAATACGACCACCTTGTAGTTAGCACTTTCTTACAAATTTGACCCAGAACTCCTCGTATGCAGGGGACAATATGAGCACCTCGTAATTGAACATAACCTTCTTCATAGCAACTTCCTTCAAGGCACTAGGAGAGAGAGCTCAACTTGTGGTGAGCTCAATTGAGCACAACTTTGGACAGTGGGTAGGGAACTCAATCTAGTGGTGAGCTCCAACACACTGATGCTCTCAGTGTGTTAGAGCTCATCTCCAAGTTGAGTTCTCCTTCCCCAGTGCCGAAGGTTGTGCTCAATTACGAGAGGCTCATCACCAAGTTGACTTCTCTCCTAGTGCCAAACAATGATGACGGACATTAATATTTGAGAACGAGATCAAATGCGACGGACCTGAAATCTGCTTTGCAAAATTACCCCCTTAAGACCTCTTTCCCTTGGCTCCCCATCTTGCAACTCCCTGGTCATGGCTATGGCTGGTGAAGTGTTGCAAGATGAAGGCAAACAATGGATCCCATGACTTGGGAAGCATTATGAAGGGGCATCGAGGTTGCAATAAAAGATTCATCATAGGGGTGAACGGGGGTAGGAGAGGGGTTTTCTTGGGTGCGGTGAATTGGCCTTTATATAGCTAGACTTGCCGCCCTCCCACTCTTTTCCCCTTCGTTTCTTTTGTCAGTTTGTGTGACTCTGGGTGCCTATCACTACTAAGAGAACACAATCCACTTGTTGGATTTTGCTGGTAGCCCAGCCTAGTGTAGGCGGTCATATACATCATCGTCTAGCCATGACGTGCGATTAGATGGTTGCCATGGGAGAATTTCTTAGTCATCGGAGCCAAGATCATAATAATTCAATGGGATGAGGGGGTAGGAGCGGTGGCACATGCACCCATCTTGCTGGTAGCCCAGCCTAGTGTAGGTAGTCATATACATCATCATCTACCCATGATGTGCGATTAGATGGTTTCCATGGGAGAATTTCTCGATCATCAAAAAATTCTAACAATATGATATGTTCTTACAGCCTAACTCCAGCTTAATGTGATAATCTGAGCGTGCGAATTAGATGGTCCCTCATGCAAAGTCATTGTTATTACAGTTTGATTCCGACTCAATGCTAATCTAAGCCTGTGAACTAGATGGCCCCTCATGCAAAGTCATTGTTATTACAGTCAACTACCTTGAAGAAAGGCAAGATCAAAACCGGACAATAATAACAATAGTTCTCGGTCATAAGAATGAGAACTATTGTTATTACAGTCTGATGAATTGACCGAATGCTGATCTAAGCTTGTGAACTAGATGGTCCCCCATGCAAAGTCATTGTTATTATAGTCTGATTCTGGCTCAATGCTAATCTGAGCTTGTAAATTAGATGGTCCCTCATGCACAATCATTGTTATTATAGTTTGATTCCGACTAAATGCTAATCTGAACCTATGAATTAGATGGTCCCTCATACACAATCATTGTCACTAAAACAAGTGTGGTGGTTGTTTGGGATTAGTATACTGTTGGGATTTATATTTTTCCTTGTTTGTGATTTATTGATTGGAATTTACTAAAACAACCGCGGCCGTTGTTTGGCATTTACTAAAGGTTATATTTTGTGGGGGTTGGAGTTAATCCTAAACCAACAAAAATACATTTCCTTGCCAATGCCTACCTCCTCTAGCCAGAGCTTGCCTCCTCTAGCCTTAACTATCATATAACTAGCCTGTCATATTCATCAATGTAGTGTGTGGGGATCTATCGGTACACCGATCTTCAAAGATGGAAAAGGTCTCACTGGATTACATCGTTGAGCATGTCAAGACAGCTTGATTTGACATATTAGAATATGTGAACAATTATAGCTTGGATAGCAGGATAGAAAACTAGTTTAAAAACCCGACAGGTCTCGAGTGAAGGAACATCGAAGGAACATAGATGGGAAGCCACAGTAGCAATGACATTTTTTCTGCCGCTTGTCCTGAGCTTGATGAAGCCATTTCGCAAGGGGTCCCTTGGCAACCCAAGGTTATAGTAGATGAGATTGATCACTTGGAGGAGGGACATAGAGTTCCCAAGAATGTCATTCACAAGATGATCATATTGTAGGAGGAAATGTGGGAAGGCCTTCAATATTATAAGAACCCACAGTTTGCGAAGTATGTTGCTGAAGGCTCCCACTGTGTGAAGTATCGATCCCTTGTCCTTGAATCCTTGCATAAATATAAAGTCCTTCAACGATCTTAGACTTGATCTCTTGGAATCTTGGATATATATTACCCGGTACTTTTTTAGGGGCTAGCTACCCCTCTAATATAGTCGACTTTTCAATAGAACTTGAGTTAAGTAGTAGTAAATTGTCTGTGTATTTATCCATCCTTAGATACGATGGTGGTCTCTTTTTGAAACATAGAAGAGTAAAACTTGGTTGTGTACTATCCGGGAATATAACTTTAGGGGCTGACTATACATTTGTCTTTTCTTTATAACTTCAGTTTTAAAGTAATAATTCGCCATTTATCTGTCCTTGGATATGACTGCTTCACTTAACTAGACTTTATAATTTTAAAATGTTGCATTTAGTTGGATTCGAAGGTTCTATTTTCTTATGAATGCTTCACTCAGTTGGACTTTATAATCTATAAATGTTTCCCTGAGTTGGACTTTATAATTTGATGGACATTTTCCAATAATATAGTATGAATCTATAGCTTGCAATTCATTTAGGATCTGTGGTCACCAGCCCGGTGGCTGAATTCTGATAATAGATAAAAAGAACCAGCCTAAAGGAGATTGTTTGAGTATAGCACTTTGCAACAATATGATCCATTCTAGGATAGCATGGCGATAGTGCAGGATAAGTGGTCGCTAGCGCAATGGTTGGTTGCACACTAGGATATTAATTGCCACCAGCATGGTGGCTTTCTTCTATTATCACAAGATGAATGGTATGCAATTTATTCAATTAGGATTTGTGGTCACCAATGGATTTGTGGTCACAGCTGGCATGTAATTCATTCATTTAGGATTTGTGGTCACCCATGGATTTGTGGTCACAACCCGGCAGTGGTTGAAATTTGGCAATAGTTAAAGAGAACCTGCCTAAAGGGGATGCCATAAACAAATGCATTTTCTAATATTTCACTAGCTCGGTGGTTGAAATTTGACAATAGTTAAAGAGAACCAACCTGTTTGTGGGAGCTATTTTCCTTGTGTGCAACCAAGGAAAATATAATTGGATCCCATGACGTGTGATTAGATGACTAAAAACAAGCACGGTGGTTGTTTGGGATATACTAAAAACAAGCGTGGGGTTAATCTATCGTTTGGAATTTACAAAAACAAGCGTGGTGGTTTTTTGGGACACATGATGAGGATCCAAGTTGCCTTTCTTACGACACATGATGAGGATCCAGGTGGCCTACAGACTACACATTCATTAGGGAGATAGGGGTATCGATCCCCATGGAGTAATGCTACAATACGACTAGATATCAAGTCATTCACAGCTTGCCTGCACAAGTCAAAGCCTATGTGTGTTTGGCAAATTGGCAACAAACATTCACGTCTTTGAGTTTCTTGAGATACCAAGGCTTCCAATGCTCAAAACTCCTCTGTCCAATTGAAATGTCAGAATTCTGATCCATAAAATTGAGATACAATCCATCTGTTGACCCAACGTGCAGGCCCCCTTTTTGCACTACTATGAGGAAAACAAAACAAAATATAGTATGTGCAAAAACGCGGTCTAATTAAACTAATCAACCTACGAGAAAACAAAACTATCGAGCTGGTTTAGCCTAACGGTCACAATTGAACAATAACAAGTATATTGCTTTTCATTTCTATACCAATATATTCCTTTTCATTTATTTATTTTTATTCAATCACAATTTCAATCAGATATTGCTGTTTGACTTGAAACAGCACTGGGATGGCTTAGGACAATCACAATCACAGTAAGTCCAAGCCATCCTAGTCTAGAAATTAAGTGGTATATGACCTGAATAGAAGGAAATTAAATTTAACTAATTTAAGTATTAAGAAACACAATAATTTCAACCACCGAGCTGGTCAAAACTAATGTATGCTCAACCACACTGGTGTTTGAGTTGAACTAGCCATGGTTGCATGACGTTCCAACCACTAGACTGGCTTAGTAAAATGATAATACATAGTTGTTCTATTGCAAAATATATTGCTCTTACTTTCTATTCAACTACACTAGTTCATGACAATCATATAACTGGTGTTTGAGTTGAACCAACCATGGTTGCATGATGTTTTAACCACTAGGCTGGTTTAGTACAATCACATTAAGTCCAAGCCATTCTGGTTCTACTGTTTGAGCTGAACTAGCCACGGTTGCATGATATTCCAACCACTGGGTTGGTTTACAATCACATTAAGTCCAAGCCAACCTAGTAAACTGTCCCAAAGCTCAATCACAAACAACCACTGGGATGGTTTAGGCAACCACTGACCTGCGTTGTATCAAGAAATAAAACAAGTAAATTATCCCAAAGCTCAATCACAAACAACCACTGGGATGGTTTAGGCAACCACTGACCTGCATTGTATCAAGCATGTGTATGATGTGCTCGTCAAACATCTTGTGTTCTGTCCACTTTCTATAGATGTCCTTGTTATTTGGAGAAGCTCTTGTATTTTTGTGCCAAAACGTCACCACTATTGCAATGACTTCCGCACTTAGGCTATCTCTCCTTTTCTTGCGTTCTATTGAAGCCCATAAACTACTCGGATCGGGATGATCGAGCATTGCTTTCGCTCTGCATGCATCTCCCGAGGTGTTGGTAGGGTTGTCACTCTATGAACTTTAGGGTGCAAGCTAAAGCTTGTGAGGACTCGAGACTGGTATTCTCATGAATGGCCTAATGTCGCTTTCTCGAATGCTACCACCAATCATGACATCACAGCTCGTGTTCTTCACTTTGATGGCAATGATCGAATGCGAGCATCTACAACTGTTGCTTTACAAGGAGTCTTCTTTCTTCTCATTGTTTCTCCTTCGCAAACGTTGCAAAAGTATCTTCTGTTGCCGTTTTGATACAGTGCCGTTTCTTTCCTCGATGACCCACAATCTGTTTCTTGTGCCCTGATGAAGCCTTTGTCTGCTTCTCTTGCAAGCCATGGCGAGCTGCATATTGCCATGGTGACGATCAGTGAAAGACAGCAATCCCAAACCAAAATAGAGAGAAGCTAGCTTGCGAGGCAAGCAAAGAATATAAGACAAATTACCCAAAAGACGACAATGCCAAACCAAAGACGACACAAGGTCATGTAGAGGTACACGGCGAGGGCATGTTGTAGGTACTTAGTCTTTCAAGATTTGATGGGCGGGATGTGTGAAAATTCAAAATTCATGGGAGTAGCAAAATTTTTAGCCCCGCTGGTTTTCCTCCCTCCAGCGATACATGTCAACAGAATTGGATATCCCAAAAAAGTGCAATGTGACCTCAAATGCTTCAAAGCACAAATAGGCCAAAGGACACACTATCAGGTTTGAATGACCTTTGGCATGCTTATGAGACATATAACAAGCAAGTGCATGGAAAAAGAAATAATTCAAAATTGTAAATAGTGTTGAATTTATCAAAAGATCTTTGCACATGCACAAATTGCACATTTCAACTTCTTTCATTTTAGGGTGAATCTAGATACCAATACCAACAACTATCAATGCTTTAAGACCACCATGCAGTAGTCCCACTAGTTTGGATTCTAAATTTTTAATGCATTTTAGTTTTCAACAAATCAAAAAAAAGTTATGGAGCGTGCTCTTAAATGTATGTGCATCACTTTAGCACAACATTGGAGGCCCGTTAATCCATGCCTAATGTTCTCATTTAGGTGTGTCCTTGGGTTGAGAAGAAGCTCATGTATTGTACTTTTGAATGATTACTTGGTTGCATGTATGTACATAACAAAATTTTGATGCTTTTGAATAAATTGCTATATCCTATAGTCTTCAAGATGCATGCTTCACATGCAACATAGCACTTGTAATGCTTTAACGATCTTGTTCCAAATTTTTATTCCATATTTTTTGGACTCATGTTCAAGTTTGGAATGCGTACTATTACTTGAAGACAAAGTTTGCTGAATTACATTGAGCAATGCATAAGTTATGGGTCATGCAAGATACCTATATATAGAAAATTCCTTGAACCTCACCAAAAATGGCTTCAGCAAGCAAACAATGACGCAACTATAGCATACTATTCAAAATGGGATGATAGATTCTAGCACACTACTCATAATAGAGTATGGTGCTAGTCTGACTCGTACTAAAGGATAGGAGAGAGTATGCGATCTACAAAACTAGATTATTAGTATGGTACTAGTTGGAGTACTACTAAAGGATTGGAGAGTTAATGCGATCGACTGGAATGATTCAAAAGATAGAACTAGATCTACTCATGATTCAAAGAAAGAACTAGAGCTACTTATGATTTAAATGACATTTTTGAAAGCATAGATGCAGTGTTTCTCTAAGGGCATTACTTGGGATGAGAGATCCACCATATACACTATAAGGTATTGGTGCAAATTACAATAAAATTCATAGATGAAAGTTCCTTCCTTGGCCCTATTTTTTACATTATATATCTTTAGGAAACATTGCATACCACATTAAATATTATTTGAAAAAGAATATAATGTTATATAGATAGACCTAATCCCAAGATGAAGCATATGTAAATTTGCTTAGACTCAAGTAGTTTACATAGCGTCCCAATGATATCATTTGATGGATTTCACTTTCACATGCATGCCGAATGAGCAATTTCATCAAGACTTCCGAAAGCGAAACCAACCAACGCCCTTATCATCGAAGACATCATGCTAAAGAAATGGTTGCACGAGAAAAAACCATTCTGCCTCTTTCTGTCCGAGGATGGTGGCATAGGCAAAACATTTACCCTTCTACTCATAGTTCAAGCTCTTTTGTGCCAATACACAAGTGACCAAGTCACAAATGCAGAGCTTCCAAAAGTATTGCTGCTAGCGTACACTGGTAAAGCTGCATACAACATAGGTGGCATGACTATCCACTCCGCGTTGCACTTGCCGTTTCTCATTTCAATGTACAAAAGCCTTGCCACAGACAAGCTGCAAACACTATTGCAACTGTACAAGGATGTCTAATTAATTGTCTTCGATGAAATCTTGCTTGTCGGGCAAAACACTTTCATTGTAGCGGACATGCGCATGCGTGAAATCAAACACAACCACACACAACCTTTCGAAGGAGTTGACATATTGTTTTGGGGGGACCTTTGCCAGGCAAGCCCCACGAAGGACAGTTGGATATTTTCGTAGAAGCCATTAGCATTGGTGAGAAACCCAGAACAAATAGAATTGCCATCGTAAACATCTACAAATCGCCAAAAGCAAATACAACTGCCTTGATTCAGACACTACAGCAAATCATGCCAAGTGCACAACACCATGAAGTCGCTTACGTTGTCAGTGATTTCAACATTTGCTACAATAAACAAAGCAAGAGTATTAATATGCTTAAAGAATTCATGCAGCAGCACAGCATGCACCAGTTAATATTCGAGCCCACAATAATACATGGATCCACCACCATCGACCACATCTGGATCAACGAACACGCAAGCACGTCTACATGCCATGGAACTAACTACGCATACTGGTCCGATCACTCAATCATATACACAACCATTCCAACACCATCAAATCTCTAAATACAACCATTCCGGGTGGCCCTATGAATAGTATTCATCTTGTTAAGAATAGAATTTATTGTTATAAAGATGGACCTACTCTCAAGATGAATCAAATTTAAAATGATTAGATGCAAAAAGTATATGCTCGTTACATAGCCCAATAATCTTATCTAATCTTATTGGAACCAAATGTCGAAGGCTGGGATATCATCAGCCTAAACTATTTCTATAGCTTTTCCTATATGTCCCATTATTTCTCAACAAGTATCATCTAAATGGAGGTATGAGTGGAGGGTTCTTGGTATCGGCATACTCGAGCCTCCTTAAACACATGACCCGGCCTACAGAGGTAGTTCTTAGCAGGGTGGCAATGCGAGTCCTGGGTGCAGATACAGAGTCCTTCCAAGGCACAGTGGTCTCGAAAAATTTGCACAGAGCGAGCATGAGGGGAATGGGAAGAGATGCCGAGGATAGCATCAGACCACTCACTGGAGAAGAGGCCAAGGGGATCAAACTTCTGGCGAACCGTTAAGAACTTGGCCAAGTCCTTGGTTCGAAGCTGCATCTGCTCGAAGGCCAAGTCCCGGTTCTTACCCCAATGAGGTTTGCCGTTGAATTTGTTGAGGAGCATTTGTTCGATCTCTTCTGTGATGTCTTCGTAGAAACGAGGATGGTTGGCACGTCGTGAGCGATACAGAAACATCTCAAACACGACGGACTCCGTTTGCTCACCGAGATAGGCTTTGGAGGCCGTCAGGAAGCGAATCCATAACCCACCGTAGATCCCCAAATTGCACATCGCCTCCGGATCGACATCACGTAGCTTCTTCATCTCCACGATGGCTTCCTTCATGCGACTGATCGGCACAGACACCGCTACATCGAAGAAGAAGAGGCCTTCGATGAGTGGATTCCAGCTGCATGTGCTCGGCTTCGAGGTCATGTGGTAGATGCTACTCGTTTCCTCCTCTTGGTCGTCTCGAATAAAGGCGGAGCTTCCAAAGTCTATTCCTGTGGGTGTTAGAACTGCCGTGGATCTTTGGCAACCACCTGCAGTTTGCATCTTGTGATTGTATCCCACTACTGGGTAGTGAGTGAAGGTGTTGCCCACGTTCACTAGTCCATCGCCCGACATCTCGCGTCCCTTCATCATCATCTCGGACATCGCGCAGAGCTCAGCTTTACCGCTCGGACTATCTTCGGCAGCGATCCCTGCACGTAGAACGTGGCGTCATTGACTGGAGAGGGAGAGAGATAACATTCACAGTTGGAATACCGATATTGCCAAATCAGATATGTATACAGTATCTCTATGATCTGTTGCCTACTAATTCCGTCAGCTGTTTGATTCATCTCTTTCAATCTGCAATCAATCGCTGGAAACAGTGGACCATCTCTACGATCTGTTGCCCTCAGCTCTTGATGGATTTCATTTCATCTGCAATCAATCGCTGGAGACTTTGGCTTGAATCGACGAAAGTTTGAGATCAGAGAGGATACTACAGGGAAACGGAGATGGAGAGATGGAGAAAGCACAAAAAGGAATTGGAGTGTGCATCTTACTTGCATTAAGTAAGCCTTGTATTATCTCCACCTCCATTGGAGCTACCGCGGCTAGATTGTATGCTCCGTCTCCCTCCGCCTCCACTCCCACCCTGTCATCAAACTTGAACAATAGCTTCCTTTCCGCCGGATACCATGTCAAACTCCCGAACTCGTGCTCCCTCGCAAACTCTTCGATTTCCTCTTCCAATCTATCGTCTCCCCTTAGCTCCAGCTTTACCGCCCTCTTGAACATCGGTTCCAACTCGAACGTCACCTCCGAAATCGCTCCCAATACCCCCAGAGACAGCCTCGCTGCATCCAAATCTTCGTCCTCCTTCTTTAGATCTATCACTTTGGCATAGCCTTCCCCTTCCGTTGCAGGTATTACTATTCGCATTCCCACTACGTAATCGTGCGGAGCACTGCCTTTCCCCCACAGACTGCTTCCGTGAGCTCCCGTACTGATCAAACCGGCCACAGACACTCCCTCCCAATTGGGCGTGTGAGGCAGAGTCAAGCCCACTTCTGCGATTCGGTCCAATAGCTCTCTCAGCTCCACGCCTGCGTCTGCTGTCACGGTCTTTGTTGTCTCGTTGATGAGTATCCGGGAATTGTAATCTCGCGTGCTTATGACTATACCCTCATCACCGCCTGGACAAACGAGCTTTGTAATGCTATGAGAACCCTTACTCACCACTTTCACCTTGGATTTTGTCTTCGCTGCATATGCAATCGACTCGATTAACTCTTGTTCGGTGGTTGGGTAGAAGGCTTGGGCTGCCTTGCATTGGCTCCTGTCCAGCCAGACGCCTTGATAGCATGTAACAGTGCATCCGGTGGAGTTACACTGGACGGGAGGCGGCAAATTAGCCTTGGCCAAGCGAGCGAGGGTGACAAGAAGAAGGAGCGCGATGGAGATTCTCATGGCTGGAGATATTCTGCTCATCCTTATTGCTGCAGATATATATTCTGCCTGTACTGCGCAGGCAACTAAAAGAGAAGCCGAAGCCGGGTGAGAGAGACGATCGAAGGAGCCAATGTCTGATACTGACTCGGGCGGCTCTTGGCAGCATCCAAAGATCCTAGTCACAACAAAAAAACTATCCACGCTGTACCTTCCAGCCAGAGCTAAGAACAGTCACCCCCGATTGGAGGTTGCGCTCCGATGCTGATGGCGACTAGGTCGGCATCGTAGGAGAAAATCCAGCCAGGGATCTACCGAAGAGATCGTTTGGAACATTCGTCGAACCACGACGAAATTTTAAAATACCCAACTTGTCTCTGGCATAGTATCTTGTAGCTGTGACTTGTGGCATGGATAAGCACGTCTAGCGGACCAATATTGTCAAGTGATTTTCCTAAGAAAACAAGGGATAAGGATACCCCATTGAAAAAGACAAACTTGACCCATTCTCCAATGAAAATCAAAGGCATTAGCTAGTTCACAAATGAACCCTCGGATGCTTCAAAAGAGTGCTTACCATCACGTGGAGTGGTGAGTCGATGTATGAAGAAAGTGTACGTGTAGTCGCCGTTTCTACCTCGACCAAAAGCAAGGATCGGTCGACACGCTCTATATCGTATAAAGGATACGGTGATCCTAAGACGTCCATATGAACGACGAACTCTACGACTCTTCAGTTTAAAGAAGCTAAGTAATTTTTTCCGAATGTGAAGCCTCATGAACCATGTGCGAATCGAGAGGTATCTATAATCAAAAGAATAGTTTCTTTACACACTCCTACTCGCAAAAAAGACAAAATTCATATATCTTCTTTTAAGAACCGAATGAAATGTTAGGGACCACCCACCCGTGGAAGCTATTCATCTCAAGAATGTCAACCAACAACTGTGCAGACACGCGGCACTCCCATTGAGGGGGATCTATTACAACAAAGAAGTCAATAATCATAATGTTGTTTGTTCAACAATATATAATACTTAAACATGGCTTCATCGCAATCATGCACCTGGCACCACCGCAGCTGAGTGAGTGAGGAATCTGAAGCTCTTATCCATCGTATTTAGCTGCATGCAAGAGCATGTCTGTGGGTTTTAAAAATACTCTTCATCTCGATACATGAGCTATAATGAAACTAATGTACAAACAACGAAACATAGACTTTTAATTTTTAATAAAGAACGGTTAAATATAGGAAAGCAAGAGCCATACATACTTGTTTTTGTTGCTACACTTATAGGACTTCCTTATACACAACGTTTGTAGTATATGGTACCCTTGAATTCTCAACACTGGCCTCGCTGGCCTTGTCTTGAACAAATACTTTGACAGCATTCGATGACCGTACATGTGAGAAAGCCACATATAATTATCCGTGGCTGAACACTGGTGTTGCCAAGTATAAGCCAAGAACGGACATTGTTTGACCTTGGGCCTTATTAATTGTCATGCCAAATGCTAATCGAATGGGGAACTGCCTCCTTCTCATATCAAATGGTAGTTGCAGATTGCTTGGAATGAAGGTTATCCTTGGAATGAAAACCCTATCACCGATATGCATACCAGTGATGATCTCGGCCTCCAACACCCTGGTGTGAATCTCTTTGCATATCAATTGAGTGCCATTGCATAGTCCCTTCCGTGGGTCCAGGTTGCGTAGCAAAATGATTGGAGCATTTGTCTTAAGAACCAATCGGTGAGGTGGATAACCACCGCCAAGGTCAAGGCTATTGAGATACTCTATTGCATACAGGAATGAATCTACTTCTGTACTATTCACTAAATCTGCACTTAAATACTCCTTTCTATCCCTTGCCATTGCATTTAGTGCTGCATTATTGATTGCATCAACTTCAAGGTTCTGAGGTGTAAGAAGCACACACTCTCCAAAGTACGATGCAAAGTTCACAACCCGTGAAAGTCCAATATAGACCCACTCAATCAGGCCCTCCATGGAGTTGTTCTGCAAAAGCATTTTCTTAGGAACCTTTTGCGCCCATGCTTTTCCCATTTCCAATGTCAAGAAACCACTACATGAACTCATGTTTTGACAGTCCGTCACCAGCTTGTAGCACACGCATGTTTTGTGTGAGCTTTAAGATATTTGTGTGTCTCCAGATTATCGACTGACATAAAGTAGCATTTACGATGTCCTCTCTTCCAGCCTTTGGAACCGCTAGCAAAATCTGTCAAAAATCCCCTCCGAGTAGCACTACTTTGCCACCAAACAGCTGATTGTTCGACATGATATCTTGTAAAGTCCTGTCCAGTGCTTCAAAGGCATGTCGATGAGTCATGGGAGTCTCGTCCCATATTATTAACTTTGCCAGCCTCAAAACATCAGCAAGGTTGCTATTCACACTAATATTGCAAGTGCTAGTGGCATGTAGGTTCAATGGTATCTTGAAGTGTGAGTGTGCCGTACGTCCATTAGATAGCAGCAATGCCACAATACCAGAAGATGCACATGCCAATGCAATGTGTCCCTCCCCACGTAACCGAGAAAGCAAACAATTATAAAGAAATGTCTTCCCAGATCCTCCGGGACTGCCGTCCAGAAAGAAAACATCACCCATGTTTGAATGAACAGCTGATAAAACCTGACCGTAAGTGACCAGCTGACATGGATTTAGGCTTGCTTCCATCGTACATGCGAATTCTGCCTGTTGCTGAACGTCAAACATCCTCTTCTCTTGTAGCAAAACATTCACAACAAAATCATTTGCTCTATCCACGGTAGGCAAACCACCAAAATCTGCCAATGCTCGTCCATGTAGGCAAAGAATATGCTCCAAGTGTGCAAGACATTGTCCTATCACCATTGTGACGATGAATTGGATTCTCCACACTTACTTCCAATGCATGAAAGAAATCATCTGAAAGCTCCGAATAGAATTTTCCCCATAAAAGCCGAGGAGCTGCTGGCTCACAGAAGAGCAAAATTGTCGCAAAGAGTTGTCTCAACTGTGCACTATTTTGAACAAACGCAGCCTCGTGCATACACACGAACCACTCCTCATCACTTTCCATTAATCCTCTAGCAATGCATGCTTCCTTGAAAGAGGGATAAAGATGCCCATTGAATGTACAAAGGTCATCAAAAGACTTACAACCCTTGCAAATGTTAAGCAACATGCACATGAAGTATTTCTCGCCTGCAGATGGTGAAACATTGTACATGCGGCCAATAGTATTTCCGAACTTTCTTCGAGTCCATGTCTTCCTATTTTTCTGCCAAACCCATGCAGTTGGAAAGTCCCCATAGAGCATATTGTTTGCATCCAGATGCAATGCATTGCATTTGAACCACTCTGTTAGACTCGTTTGTCTATTTTGCTCCATTTCTACTATATGTTGCAAGTTATCATCATCTCTAAATATCACACTATTCATCACCGGGAGGTGAACTTGCAACCACTGCACATCATGCTTTTTAGAGTGCATAGAGTATTCATACATCCTCTAGCATGCTTCTAAAGCCGACACGTAACATGCATCCAAGTATTGTGTGATCTCATCAATAATACCATCATGTCGATTGTTCATCTCTCCTTCCCCTCTTACATGATTTACAACCTGCATCCTTACTGTGGCTCTGTCATGACCCTTGTACACATATTTATATAGATACTTACCTGCAGTGATCATGGAACAAACCTCGACATTTATATGTGCCTTGTATTTCATGGAAAGAAAAGGATTAAATGGCACAATCCATCGGTTGTCTACAATGTCACCATGTTTTACCTGTATCTTTTTACTGTCATCCTGACGCATGTAGATAGGATAACCATCATTCCCTACCACAGTACATTGAGAGAAGGCACGTGGGTAGCGATGACAACATTTACCATCAATCATGCAAACGGCTGAGGGATTCAATGCCCCACATGGACCATGAACATTGCACTGACTAATGATGTCATGCAACTCAGGAAACAATGCTACATCGGGTAGCTCTACACACACCATTATGTTATAATGCATAGTATCTACTAGTTTGAAGGCACTTTCTAGATTCAACAAAATGTGCGAGTGTGGCAAGCCTCTCTTTTGAAACTCAATCACAGAAACATACCCAACTAACTTACCAAACAGGTCATCCTTTGTTAATGATTTCATCATATCCTTATGCTTTTCATGAAACACACGGGTGGTCAAATCAAGGCGGTCTTGTGGACTCTGCCCAAGTAGCAATGCTTCAGATATTTCAGGCCATTTTGGATTGCATGTGAATGTTATGAATAAATCTGGTTTACCCCTTTTTCTCACAATTGCCATAGCATCCTGATACAACTGACACATATATTGGGGTCCTCTCGTAAAGGAAGATGGCAACACAACCCTGCACTCTACAACATTGCCAAATAAGGTGTTCGCCCCATCAACTGCATTTACCATGTCCGTCAATCCTTGGTAAACTTCTACACGCAAAGATGCTTGATTATTACGTATCCACAGCAATCTTGATTCCTCCATACCACTATATGCATCAACAATGTATTGTTGTAGTAATCCCCCCCCCACACAGAAGGCATGTGTTTGTATCAGACCTTGCTTGTAGACGATAAGCATAGTATTGCCTCTGCATCATGTACTTCTATCTTTGTATCCCTCGATGACCAAGATCATCAGTATATGGGATACATATATGCCATCCATCCTCCCCTAAAGGAAACAAAAGAACATACATGAGGGGTATGTATGATTGATGCAAGTTGGATATTCTTCGTATACGGCCATTGCGACTTAAAATCTGGAAGTCCCTATTGCCAACATCAATATCATTCCCTTGTCCTGGCATGATTAGGGCAACCTCACTAGCTATGGAAACTAAATATTGTCTGGAGGTTGCACGTCTCTCACAAATAACCATCCTTAAGTCTGCATGTGGATTTCTTCTCAGCATCTCCCCCATAGCTACCAATGCGTTGGCATAAGGATTACATGCATGTATCATTCCCTGCAAGGTTTCCAATATCATTGGATCCAAACCAAGCATCCCAGCCAAGCGGTTCTGCAACTCATGCTTTGTGTCATACACATATAACTATGTGAAACGTGGTGTCTCTTGCCTAGTACCATCAGGAACCAAACTACCCACCCGATGATACACACTACCATGCACCCGAAAGTTATGTACACCTCTATCCCCAGAAAACATCCCATCAATTTGGGCACCTAATGACATAAAAGCCATAACACTATTTTACGTTCTTATGTTTTTCTTGAATGATCTGCTGGTAGCATCATTCCCATGCAGTAAAACTTTCAGAATCTCTAGTGGTTCTTCTAAAGGCAGCAATGAAACACGCCCAACATCACAACAATGTTTTCCAACTACTTGTTGCATATATGCTCTTGTTTCTTGCTTCCATAACTAGGCATGACAGAAACTACATATGTGGTTCATTGGTCCAAGTGAGTGAACAGTAGGAGCACAGAATACCAATGGAAACATAGATGAGTGGCCTATATCATCTCGTACAGGAAATCAATGTAGAATAGAGAGGCAACCCACTGCACCATGGGAAGCTATAGCAATGTTGGTGGGTGTGCCTTGTCTTGCATGGCAACGCCTTTGAGCCCTAGTTGCATCCAATTGCATCCTTCCACTTAAATTTTGAATTCCATTAGCTTGTCTTTTGTGGATGGTTCTTTGTCTTGCAAAATCACGACGTGCCCTATGTGTTAAGTGCAATCTTCTTGTCTTCTCACAATGGACCAAACTTGAAGCACGTCCCACCATCTCTTGTAATGGACCGAACTATGTACGTCTCATTCTTTCTCTTTTTATCTCTCTCTCTCTCTCTCTCTCTCTCTATATATATATATATATATATATATATATATATATATATATATATATATATATATGTTTGCCACTTCAGTGTGCAAGATTTCAACTTATTCCTTCAAGACGTCGATCTGCACCCTACATCCTTTGTCACAAACAACTGGACCTTGTCCATTGCACCAAGAAGATTTTGTGTATACTCATTCGTGGCCTTCACATTGTTCTCAATCCGAGCAATCCTTAATGGATTTTGATTGCTTTACAATGCTTGGAGAAGACTGACATGCAGCTGCATGTCTAGTTTCTCGGGTCAAGGGCCCTACGCTTGCGAGTCTTCTCAATGTACGAAGGCTTTGTTGCCCACGCAAGCGCTTCAGATGCCTTGCAATAGTAGTAGTTGAAGTAGAAAGTGTGTAGCTACTTGCCTGACTGAGCAAGTGGAAGGCCCTGCCCTTGCGAGTTGTTTTGTTGTATGTAAATCTCGTTGATGGATTGATGACACCACAACATCAACAGCGTGATCTACGATATTTTTTGCATTTCGAACATCATTCGAGGCCATTTCAACCACTGCATACAAAATAAAGTGAATTACTGCTTGCCTCTGTGCGCGCATGTTTCAATGTAGCTCTCCCTTTGGTTTTTTAGTAACTTGAGTTTGAGGGAAGCACCGTTATTTATACTACAATGTTTTCTAAAAAACCCTACACTACAGGTACGTGAGTATGTGAACAGTTTTATTTATCTGTGTGTGTGTGTGTGTGTGTGTACAAATACACACATACAAATTAGCATGTGGATTCCTCTCCTTATAGACATGCATATATATATATGTGTGTGTGTGTGTATGTTTTTGTGTGGGTGTGTGTGTGTGTGAGGCACAGAGAGAGAGAGAGAGAGAGAGAGAGAGAGAGAGAGAGATTAACATCTATGTCCATACAAATTAATGAATACATATGTTATTATGCCATGCTCACATTTTGGAGTAATTCAGTGCGCCAAAAGCTTAGCATATTAAATGGACCATGTGGTGGAAACTTTGTTTTGTGGTTGCATTTTCGTATTGATGTTCTCTTTCAGTGTAACATGTATGTGCGTGTGTATATGTGCATGTGTGCACATGTGTGAGAGTGAAAATTCAAACATATGATCTTCTTTCCATGTATATGCTATTTTATCTTTCAAATTCTGTGCGTGCATTTAAAATCACATGTCATTCATCACTTACATGTCAAGCATTTTAAAGTAAAGACACTGAATACTCTTGAATAAACTCTCTCTCTCTCTCTCTCTCTCTCTCTCTCTCTCTCTCTCTCTCTCTCTCTCTCTCTCACACACACACACACACACACACACACACACACACACACACACACACACACATAAAAAGGAGAACCAACCTAGAGTAAAGTGTGAGAGGGAGGTACTGGTGCACAACAATACAAAGCAACTATAGACGCGCTTGATAGACGCGCAAAATAGTGGGCGTGTCTATAGGTGTTGCTTGAATAAAGAAATTATGGGCACGTCTAATAGCGCATCTAATAGCTTGTCTATTTGCGTGTGTTATAACACGTCCATTAGCGCATCTACATTGAGAAAATATGGGCCCGTCTAACATTGCATTTATCAACGTGTCTATTTGCGCGTGTATTAGCACGTACATTTACGCATCTTCACTGAGAATTAGACACGTATTTAGATGCGTATTTAGACGCTAAACAGAGAATACAGAAAGTGAGATTTTGGTGTACATCACTGCTTTCCAAACATTGCCCATGATTACCAAAGCGCATAATTTTAACAAAAACATCAATGCTTTTTTGCAAGCCCACATATACAAGAATTAAGTGAGGTGAGGAGAATGAGACAATATGTAAAATAGTTTTGCCAATATCAATGATGGGCTACGGTTCAATCTCATCCTCAATGAGATCAACCCTTGCCAAACTATCTACTTCAAAATCCAAACAAGTGTTTAGATCTACAAATACATTCAACCCACTACTACTTGTACTACTCATGTGCTCATCGAAATCAGCATCACCAATGGTAGGCTCGTCCTCATGGGTAATGGCCTCAATATCTGTATCTCCTATCTCATGATCATCCTCCTCTCTCGTATCACGGTCATCATCACCTCCATGGCCATGATCATCCTCCATACACTCCATATTAGTAAATGTACTATACATCACTTTGGAACGTGGCATAATAGGTATGACATGCCACCATCTATTATTATCCACCATTGGTTGATAGACAACCTAATTCAAACACAAATATAATCATCGAAGGTATCAAATATTTAAAAGCGAGTATTTTTATATGTGTGCACAGTACCTGTTCACATTGTTGCGGTAGTACTAGTGTGTCCTTCCTACTTTGCCAAAACTTTGTAGAGTCAATAGTTACAAAGCCACTTGCATGGCGTTTGATTGTTGCATTAGGGCCTCTTTCCACCACGTCCTTAAACCACTTTACATCCAAAATATACACAAAGAAGCGTCGAAAGTCAAGCTTAATAATATCTTGGATTATGCCACAATAATCATCCATGGCTCCATTGGCTCCCTCAAAGCTAGCAATGACGCCGCAACCTTGTGTGTTTCTCTTATCATCAATCCGTTGTGTTCGAAAATGCTTGCCCTCACACCATATAGCATTGAACATAGTGCACTACACCAAGAAAAAATCAATTAAATAAGCAATCTAAATTATTGAAAGCTCCTAACTTATGCATAACATTCTATTTACCAACCTTGCTCATGCATCCCCTAGCATACTCCCATTCTTCCATTGTGATATGCATCCCCTCGTCTTTCTCTGCTTTCTCCATTTCATCAAGTAGCCAATCCACATGAATATCCTTTGGAAGTGCTCTTAGATACTGAGGGTATGGCACACGAGATTCGTGGTGTGTACGAAAGAGGGCCCTTTGTTCTTGTCTTCTTGCCTTTGCATCCCCGTATCTTGTCACCCATCTTTTCATCACATCACTATTAAGCATGCAATAGAGGTTGATACTATTAAGTAACTCCGTGTCTATTTCTTTGTTGCATCCTTTCCCTTGAGGCACAATAGAGGTCATCCTTAGGTCTTCATCATCTCTCCATGGGAGAGAGCTATCCACATCAACAAGAAACTCAGAAATATATACAAGTGACTCTTGTACCAACCAACCCTCGGCCATGCTACCTTCGGGTCTTGCATTTTGTCTCACGAAGCCCTTTAAGGTCTTCATGAAGCGCTCGAGGAAGAACAACCATCGTGCATGTATAGTACCGCATATAGTAATCTCATCCACCAAATGCACTATAACATGTCGTTGGCTTGTGAGAATAGAATGTGGAAATCTCCTCCACTAAACAAACCACCTCCACTAACATAACTCGAACATTCTCAAGCATGGTGGGATCTATTTCCTTTGAGCTCACATACCTAGAAATGAAAAAGTACACCATATTAGCAATATGAACACCTTGCATGGAGCATTGATATGCATCATATTTTGTATCATGTAAAGTACCTCACAAGCTCGCCCATCTTGTAAATACAATCTTTCACATCCTTCGATGCACTACGAGAAATGCTAGTAGGTAGTATGAACTAAACCCACGAGGAGGTGGTTGATTAGTTGCTTATAATTATTCACTCACAAATTTGACAGGAAAAAGATATTATGCACATAAAATACTTACTTGGAGCATTTTGTGCCAATCATGAGATTTCAAGTCATATAATTGCTCTACACCTCTTTTCTTGCTCTTTGTAAAGGCTCCCTTCAAACACCTCATGCATCCAGTGGGAGTACGAATTGTAGTAATAGCGCGCTTCACTGCCGCCATCTCTAGCTTTGATAACCTCCACGGTGCATGAGGTAAAAAAACATGCCCATTTGGTCTCTCTTGTGGCCAAGCTTCACGCATCCTCCCTGTGGTACGTAGATCCTCCCTTATGCCTACGGAATCTCGTGTCCCATTCAAATGCTCCCAAATGGTAGATGCCACATTCTTGAAGATATGCATGGGATCAAGCAGGTGATTGATCTTGAGGTGGGACCAATATGGTAAACGATAAAAGATGGAGTATCTTAACAAAAGCTGGTGTTAGCGGGTAATCTTTATTTCTAGCCAATATAGCACACAATAGTTACAAACCCTTACCGGCTCATGCCAAGTGGTGGAGGAGTCGTGGAACCATCCCAAATTCTCATCCAATCTCATGCAGTGAGTGATTGTGGGAGGACTTCATTCCAAGGGGCAACATATCTAGGATGATCAGGTGGGAGAAATCGATGGTGATTCTCATAGATGACCTTATTCAATGAGTTTTCCCGTGAGGCAACTAGCGAAGGACCACAAACAGGACATGCATGGTAACCCGATGTAGTGAGACCTGAACAATAGATGCAGTTAAGAGTTGAAGGTGGGTTCAAGGTGCCACATAGATTGCCTACTCATAATTAAAAGTGCAATGCTTACCTGAACACTTGCCATAGCTTGGGAAGTCATGCATCATCCACATCAAGACTGCTTTGCAGTTGAAGTCTCATGACGAGGGAGGCCTGCTCACATCATGCACCTCGATACCTCTCCAAAGTATCTCTAGCTCATCAATCAAAGGCTCCAAATAAACATCAGGATTTTTGACTTTATGTTTCCCTGGAATTAGAAGGGACAGCATAACATGTCCTTTCTTAATAGCCATAGAGGGTGGAAGATTATAATTCACCAGTATCACTAGCCATACAATGTAAGAGGTGCTTTTGAGACCAAATGGGTTCACACCGTCCATACCCAATCCAAGTCTCAAGCTCCTAGGTTCTTCCTTGAAGCTTGGCCATGTGTCTTCAATATGCTTCTATGCAAGAGAGTCTGCGGGAGTTCTCCACTTGCCATCGGTTGATCGATGGGAGGAATGCCATGACATGAGCTCTGCAATGGATTTGCACTTGAACATATGTTGGATGCGAGGGATTATGGGAAAATGTTGCAGAACGTTACGAGGCACATCCAAAGTTTTGAGATCTGCTCTATATCTTGCCTCTCCACAAGTAGGGCACTCTCTTGCATCCTTATGTAGTCCACGAAACAAAACGCAATCGTTGACGCATGCATGGATGCGCTTGTAATCTAATCCTCCAAGAGAGGTCACATGTTGCCTTGCCATATCTCTTGAGGTCGGTAATTTATTCTCCCTTGGAAGCATTTTATACAATAGCCTGCACGTGAAGACCATAAATGAGGAAAAGTATTCGAGTAATTGACCCACTAGCATAATTCACCATGTTTACAAAATAGACTTTAAAGCTTACTTGAGTAATGCATTCAAACTTGCATTGCTCCATCCATAGATGGTTTGCAAGTTTAGTAACTCAAGGGAGACACGTAGAACAGAGAATGTGCACCCCTCAAACAGTGGAGTCGATGCTGCTGTAAAAAGATCGTCTTGCTCCATGCTATCATCCCTCCCTTCGGATTGATGGACATATAAATCCCGCACCATATCATCAAACACCTCCTCCTCCATGGCTTCATGAGGTAATGGCGGAGAGCTACTTGTTCTCCATACTTTGAGATGTGATTGAGTGCAATCTTGTGTGCATGATACATGTTTCCTCAACATCGATCACACATACATTTGATTTTTTGCTCCAATTACGTTTCGCGATGGTGGATACGGAGGGATTCATCCTCATTGGAGCTACTTGTTGAAGATAAAGACATCCTACAAACAAATAACCCAAAAAAATTTACTTTTCTTCAAATATTTAATTTTAAAACTCTGTGGTGCATCTAAAGGCGCGTCTAAACCACGTCTGTCTATTCTGTGGTACGCATCTATAGGCGCGTCTAAAACTGCATCTGCTCTATGTATTTAGACGCGCAATTACATGCATATTTAGACACGTATATAGACGCGCCATTAGATGTGCTTATAGATGTTGGGAGGGGTGGTGGTGGGGACGATGATGATTCAGATGATTTAGATATGCCTCTAGGTGATGGTATGATCTTCTATGACATCACCCAGACAGGAGGCATCTTGATGGATGCACGGAGGAAGGACATCATGGCCTTCATGTGCTCTGTAATTGCTAACAATTACAGAGATTACTTTATCCACTACAAAGACCATCCAAAGAGGTTGGCTGATGAGACCCTCGTTGCTGTTCGCTCTAGGTATCCTAACCCCCCCAATCTTCAGTCCATAGATAAATGGGCCAAGTCAAAGATTGTTACGATACTTGGTAATAAAAGATCTTCGCTAAAGAGGCAGGCACTAGCGGAGCTTGCCAGGCTCGAGGGAGGTCACCCACCAAGGGGCCCGCCCCACATCGCTCACAAGCGTGAGTGGAAGAAAGTAATGAAGTCAGCGAGGGAGGATCCTAGTGTGCAGCACGTGGAGGCACGAAGGATCCAAATGGAGCAATATGGAAGCATGCATTTCAGAGCAGGGGGTGTTGAATCATGGGAGGCCCAATTTGTAAGTATCGATCTCAAATTATATTGTTTATGTAGTTTATTAGGAGGTTGTTTCTTTGTACTAACCCCTCCGTAAATTGTGTCGTCTTGCAGCTTGATATCGTGGGCAGATACCCTACTTCTGTCGAGACAGCCTACCACCGCCACCATCGTAGAGGAGATACATGGATGCACTTCTATCATGATGGGTTGATTACTGAGGAGCAGTATATTCGGGCTACTGGAGCGCCCCCCGAGGTATTTGAAAGTAATTAAATAATGTCAATATTATAAGTAAAGATTTGATTTTTCATACATTGATATATGTTGTCCCTTGTTTACAGGCCCCTGCACAACAAGACGAGGAAGGAGGCAGAGAAGGGAGTGCAGAAGGGAGCGTGGAAGGGAGCGAGGACGTGGAGAACTTAGATTAGTCATAGAAGTAGTGCTACCTACTCTTTTTTGTACTTAAAGCCACTGGCTTGGCTTCGTGCCTCTTGTATATACACTTCTCTTATTTTTTGTACTTGAAGCCACATGATGTGGCTTAGCTTCGTGCTATATGTACATACAAGCACTTTTTGAGCTTTTAATTTTCTTGTGCAACGTTCTATCAATTAATGCCTTGTGAACTAAACGTTTTGGAGTTGTAATGTTTTATTTGGAATTGTAATTGTCGACTATAGACGTGCTTGCAAGAGTGCTAATTAAAATACAGTTAGCTGTAAGAATTGAATTACACAATGTGGAAATCGGATTCCTATAACTACATAGCATACACAACATACACAGCATTCTGTAAATTTAAAAAATATTATGTAGCGCGTCTATCAGTGCGTCTATAAACGCGTCTATATACGCGTCTGTCTGTTCGAGGAGCGTCTATTTGCACGTCTATAAAAGCGTCTATAAGACCGTTTATAAATGCGTCTATACACGCGTTTAATGATGCGTCTGTCTGTTTTTTAAATTTTCTAGCAAAGCGTCTATTTACGCATCTATATGCACATCTGTTTGCTATATAGACATGCTGTTAGACGTGGGTCTCTAGATGCACAAATAGACGTGCAAATAGATGCACCCGTAAGTTTTTTTTTAAGTTCAGTAAACGCGTCTATGTGCGCGTTTGTAGGTGCTTTGTCTTGTTGTGGTGATATGAAATGTGAGTATGGAGATGAACCGGACGGGAGTCCCTACAATACAACATGCTAAATTTTTTTTAAAGAACTCTCTCTCTCTCCAAATCACCCCATACAACTGTATTCATAGCTTTCTAAGAACCTATGTGACATCACACTATCTATTGACATAGTCACCCAAGATTAAAGGGAAGCTTGATTTTTACAGGTTAATTCTCTCAAGCAATAGAAAACGACCCATAAAGCAAATGTCAATAGTTGAAATCAGGAGTTGCCCAACTAAAACAATCTCCGCACCAATGGCAGCCTCTGCCACTTATGATCATTGATTGTGTGCGGGCAAGTGTGTGATCTCCATTATTAGCAGAAGTATCTGCTCTTCATCGCCCTTCAAGTCCTTGTGTCCCATTCACAACACTCGATAGATTGTGTGGTAGTATGCTAAGCTTGTGATTGCAGGGTCATAATAGTAGAGAATCTATGAAGAAACCAATGTAGACTATAACAATGGTTGTGGAATGATATGGTTCGATTGGATGCCCTCCCTCCTCCTCGTTAAGAGCATTACGTTAGATAGATTCAATAGTCTTGCAAGTTGTGTGCAGCCTCTTCAAATTCGACATCCTCATCCCACTCTGGACATCGAACATCCTCCTCGCACTCTTTCTGAACTCTGGTGTGGCCTTGCTAGTGATTCGCATCATGGCCGGTGGGGTCGAAGTCGTTGTTGTAACCGGTGTGCTTATGGAGAGATACAATGCGCACATCAAGGCTATGCAGGAAGAGGCGAGGTTGAAGAAGCAATTTAACTTCGAGGAACACCTGCGGCTGTTGGGAATCCATGGCAATAGTGTATCCGGGCATCGGCAGCAAGACCAAGGCAATCCAATTGTGCATGTACCCATCGCCGTTATCTTTTCCTTGCTTGCGACTGGAGATGAGTTACGCCACCCACTCGGTTTGAGCAATAGCAATGTAGGAGATTTGAGCACCATGCGGCTGGGAGACGTCTCTGAGGCCTGAACATCGTTTAGCAGCCACCTAGACGCTGGAGTCGACTTTCGCTGCTCTGCTCTTTGATAGCAGTACTTGGGCATTAACGTGTCTGCCCTCGACCATCATCACTCGGATAATTTGGCTGCAACGTGCAGCGATGCGCTATAGATTCCGTGTGTGGCTTGCAATGGATTCAGAAGCGTGACCTTGGGAAGAAAGGTGCAATACTTGCTTCGTGGCCACTTCATGGCTCGAGCAGCAGAAAGAGCAAGAGTAACGAAGAAAAGTGTGCTATGCGGTTCGATTGCAAGTTACGGAATATTATGCAGACTTCATAGCATATAGATCCGTGATATAACATTTTTGCTAGCTGATACCTCAAAAGTTGCTTGATTAAACTCTTCCAGTGGCTCGTACACGTCAGGCTCTGGCTCGCCTTCATCCATAGCGCCATCGCCAGCCTTAATCTCTCGATCGTCGATCGCTCTCCCTCCTTTGCATATCTCTCGATCCTCATGGGAGTACAACAATCATGAGAAACAATATCATACTGTGTGAGATCTTTGACACTACGGTATTCCATTACGGAACGCATCAACTTCTATGCTTGACAGTTTTACGTAATCCGTAGAGGCTGTTCCTATGTGCAAAAGAATTTTGTGGGCTTTATTCAATCTCCGAACAAATTTAAGACAACAGATAGCTTCATTGCTGGCTTGATACCGCCTAATTCTCTACAGCGTAGAAAGTCTCAACTACTCTTCCTCATACATCTGAGTCGGATTGCGTTCTTATACGTAGAGCGTGTTTGTGCTTGACCATTCTGGCAGCAACCTGCTTCCCTGCACTTTGGTAGATCGTCACTCGCCTCACCTGCAGTGGATCGAGCGGCCCAGATTACGAATGGGTGACCACACGCTTACTTTACTCAAAATGCAAGAGCCCAAAAAGCAGAAAGAGACTGAGGCATATTTGTTGGTTGCGAGTTCAGTCTTGCTTGAACTTTGGAGTCTCATCATGTTTGATTGATTCCATAGCATCAACGTTTTGCACTATCAACAGATTCAGCACATCGGCCTCGAGACCCCTCTTCTTCTTCCATCTAAGCTTCGTGAGGTGGCATAAAAACGGAAACTTCTTTGCGTAAAATTGTCAGCCAACGGCTGAAAGAAAGTCGCTGTGGCATCTTTCTTTTCCACCAACGTGCAATGCTCTCCGAATCACAAACAAACTAATTCTCCTTCTGGATTTGCGAGAGGCACCGCAGGCCATGCTACTCTTTTCTTTCTGAAGAAAAATATGCTGGAAACTTAGTCGACACCTCCGACGGACACACAAATTACGATTGATGGGCATGGAAAAAACGGCATGGAGGTACCTGAACAATGACCACATCCTGGAAGCAGAGGCAAAAGGAGAGATCAACGAAGATAACGTCCTACCCATCATCGAAAACCTCAACGTGGCTGGTATTTGCTTCCCTCTAAGTCAAATTGATTTCTGTCTGAAGAATGATTCGTTCTGGATGGAACATGTGCTAATCCTGTGTTTTTGGTATTCCACAACCATCGAGACCACGCTCTGGTCTATCGACTGGGGTATCGCGGAGCAGCAGAAGGGCGTAGAGATGCGTAGCATCTTGAAGATTTGATGAGTAGCAATCTGACGTCAAAGCAGAAGAACGAATACTGCACTTGGCTTCTGGGAGAAATCTATCGTCCAGTTGCTCTTCACTCCCTTCACCGCTCCACTCGTCCTTGTCGCCCTCATCTCCATCCCTTCCACCGAATTCCCATCGACGTATGTCTGCCTATCTCTACGTAGCAAGAGAGCAACGTTCGGAATGAAAAGAAAAAACCGACATACAGAAAACGAAACATCGACTTACAATTCAGAGATTGAAGGTACGGGAGGCTCCACAGATTGAAGGTACTTGAAGCTCCACTCGCAAGCAAGGTACCCGACACTCCACGTACTCTGAAGTTGAATGCAAGAAGAAGAAAACCAACAGTAAGCCGAGAGGAGTAAGCCGAGAGGATGGAGGTTTCCATGATCAGCGGTGGTGGATGGAGAAATTCCCGTGGCAGAAGACATTTTGCGTAGATTTTTGAATTTCGTTGAGGGATAAGCATGTGACGGAGGTCGCATTTGGAGATATTCACGTGACAGGAGAAATTTTTGGTAGATTTTTAGGCAGGTAGCATTGTTCGTTGAGCCACGTGTAAATTTAGAATTCAAAATTATATTAATAAATCTGATTTTTAGGGAATGACAAGAAGATGCTTAACCGTCAAAATGTCTCCTCTACGGTTCAAAACGTCTCCCGAGTCCTCTATACATGTCTTGCATTTCATCTCGCTCTAGCTAGTCACCCATCCATCTCCATCTTGCTTTGTACTTCTATAGATCTTGGATTGAGATCTTGGATTGAAACTCGTAGAGAAATCGTAGGAGTAAAGGAAATTCCCTTCCAACAATTACGAGTGGCTATTGAAAATCCTGCGTACATCTTCTTGTCAAAAACACTGTAATCCTTTGTTGACAAACATGGCATGAGAAGACCTTTATTCGTATTCCAGGTTCGACAGAGGCATCATAATTTATCGCATTGTAATCTTCAGGAGACAGACAAGGCATGAGAAGACATTTATTCGTATTCTAGGTTCGACAGAGGCATGATAATCTTTTGCATCGTTTGTGCTTTTCTATTCATATGAATTCTTAGATAGTAATTTGATAGGAGGCTCGCATCTTTGTGCGGTTGTGTTCTTTTACAATGGTCTAGAAGCTGTGTTCCTTGTGCAACAATTCAATACAGACATGCTCTCTTGTAGTGATATCTTTGTGCCCTCGCTCACCTCCTGCCCTGCTCCTGTCCTCTCTGGGTTCCCTCTCTCTAGCGTGCTGCCTCTGCTCTACTGCTTAGGCCTCTACTCTGCCTCAGGTTTTTATACTTGAGACGAAGGATTCTAGACACCATTGTGAGAGACGGTGGAAGATTTTGTCTTCCTGGTGAGAGGCAGCGCACCTTTTGGTCCCGTTTCCTATCTGCGCACTTCTCTATCCTGATGCTCTTCTATGGGCACGGGCTTCCTGTTAGACACTCATGAGAAGAGCCTCTGACTAGACACTCATGAGAAGAGCTGAGGCGTTACTGGAGCTGAGGACTCAAGTGCTGCCTCTACTACTGGGACTTGGCTGATGAAGAATGAGAGCTAGGCTTCTTTTATAGCTCATCTTGGATGCTGAACCACTAGGGAAGGACAGACTGGCTGACCAGGCTGGGGACCTGTGGATCCATCTGTGCCAACTGACACGTGGTAGCAATCAGGCTGACCAGGCTGGGAACCTGTGGATCCATCGGTGCCAACTGACATGTGGCAACACTCAATTGGCTGCCACCTTCTGCTGATATGACCCAGCCCCTTATGGGCAGCAGCCAACGGGTGGCCACCTGGCCCAGCCTGTTATGGGCCCTCTAAATGGCCCAAACTCGTGTTGTTAGCCTTTCCATCTCTACTGCTGTCGGCTGCCCATGGGGCTGTCACACAGGCTGCCTGCCTAGCTCCTAGAGCTGCTGCATCTGCTGCCACACAGGCCGCCTGCCTAGCTCCTAGAGCTGCTACATCTGCTCCTTTCTGCTATGGCTGCCATATAGGGAGCTGAGTAATGCTATGGACTATGACAAACAATCATGGGCTTTAGAAAGCAAGTCATTTAAAACAAGAACAAGATATATGTAGTGACTTATCAAATGGAAAATGAGCCTACCATAACCTGAAAAAGATGAAAAATTGCACGCATCATGCAAAAGAACCCCCATCTTTTGGCAGATCCATCCAAAGTAACAGCTTGAGCACCCCCACCTCTTGGAAGAATGATGAAAATATCTCTCTCTCAAGCCACAAAAAAGCTCTCTCTTTGTCCCCTCTTCCCTGCTGCCATTCCATCTCTTCTCTGCCTCTGCCTACTTTGTACCTTTCGAGCATTTTGGGTACATGGAGAGAAAAAGGTGCCATTATAATAATCTTCTTTGGGTCTAAGGAGTGACAACTTACCATAGAACTTAACTAAAAGAGAAACCCGGACACGAAAGGATGAAAATGAGAAACATAGGAAGGCATTTAAAACTCCCTTGTTGGTGGGACATAGGCTATAGAGTGCCACATTTGCCATATATGTGGATAAGGTACTCCCAACCATCCATCGAACTTATGCCCAGTATCAATCATGGCACAATGAACTTACTACCCACTTGAAGGGTTGTTAGGCTAGTGCAAGCATCAAGGGTGCAAGAAAGGTGATATTGTTTGGCTCAACACATGTAAGCCACATCAAGTGCAAGGTATACAGAGCTTCCTGGCAATGTCTATTCTGAATAAATGTTGTAATCAAGGCATTCCAAGATACAATATCCCTAGAAGGCATAGTGTCAAACACAAGTTTTGCGTCACATACACTCCCTCACTTTCCATACATATTGACCAATGCAATTGCAACAACAACCTCATACTCATGGCTGCAACCAACAATGGCAGCATGGATCAATTTTCCATTCTCAAGTGCTAACAAGCGTGCACATACATCCAAAGCACAGGCATTGCAATACATATCCAACAATGTGTTACCATCAAGTAGATCTCTTTCAAACCCCTTTCTAGCAATCTTAACATGTATTTCTTATCCCTTGTCTATGGATGCTATGCAATAGTGGCATGGATCAGTGGACCTCTACTAAGGCTACCACAGTAGCAACTGCATCCATAATGCAGATGAAGGTTATTTTGTATTGTGTTGTCAAGAATGGAGTACCAATGGAGTTTAGGGGATGATGTTGAACTGAGGAGCACCCTACATTATATTTAGACTCCTATTCTGCATGAAATACATTTGAAATTGGCATTAGGAAAGAAGGGACTTCCAGATTGGTCATACATTACCTACCATACTCTATCTAACTAATGTATACAACTCCAAAACAAAATTAGTAGTACACAAAGCCCAATCTGCTTCAAGCGTACAATTTTCATTTGCTTCCTTGAGAATTATGGTACGATTTTTTGGCTCTTTTGTTTTGTTGAGAATCCTATCGTGTTTTCCATAGAGCCAAAGTGTTTATGTGTAAGTAATTAATGGCGTTTCTTTTCGTACACCATATAGACGAGCAACAGCAGAAGTTCTAGAGTA
This sequence comes from Dipteris shenzhenensis, assembly GCF_047967505.1. Classification (NCBI taxonomy): domain Eukaryota; kingdom Viridiplantae; phylum Streptophyta; class Polypodiopsida; order Gleicheniales; family Dipteridaceae; genus Dipteris; species Dipteris shenzhenensis. Next base: position 61,586,954 of record NC_141596.1, read on the forward strand.
GTTCTTTTATTGGCTTCACTTGTAGATGTAGTAACAGTTCATAGGGTCGTTTTCTTGGCTTCAGCCTATAATGAGATGCACACGATTCTAGAAGCTGTGTGACGGTTCAGAGTATTCGAAAGGCAGTGTGAAGATTCAGAGTATTCAAGAGGCATCGTGATGATTAGTACGATTGTTCATATTTGTATGTGCGCTACAAATGTTTGGCTCAAGTTTTTCGTCCTTTGAGTTAGAATCACTATCACTTTCTTGGGTGAAGAGATCCGGTGATAGAACGTTCAGGAGCCAGTCTTGTCCGCACCTTTTGGCTAGCACAACTTCCTCCGCTAGCACCAGTCCTCCAATAGTTTCAGTCTGCACAGTGGGAGAGCTCCAATCTGTGCATTGAGTGTTCTTGATGTCTTCAAGCTGATGTAGCTTCAAGTAGTCAAGCCTCCAGACCCTAGTGCTTGAAAGAAGCCCACAAGATCTGGCCACAAGGCCAAATCTCCCCAAACCCTGGTGCTTTCAAAAGATTTGGCCGCACGGCCAAATCTCCATAGACCCTCGTGATTAGAAAGAAGCTAGCAAGATTTGGCCGCACGGCCAAATCTCCTTAGACCCAGGTGATTTAAAAGAAGCTAGAAAGATTTGACCGATTTGAAAGAAGCTAGCAAGATTTGGCTGCACGGCCAAATCTCTCCAGTCCTTAGTGCTTTGAAAGAAGCCCACAAGATCTGGCCACAAGGCCAAATCTTCCGAAACTTTGGTGCTTTGAAAGAAGCCCATAAGATTTGGCAACACATCCAAACCTCCCCTTCCGGTGCTTTAAAAGAAGCCCATAAGATTTGGCCACACGGCCAAATCTCCCTAGACCATGGTGCTATATGTTTATCGATAATGTGTTTTGTTTAACATTTAAGATTATAAAGATGATAGTTTGTATATTGCTTGGATTTTTTATAGGAAAGAGACAAATGTGAAGAAGGTTTTGAGAAAGTTGTAAGTGGATTTGGAGAAAAAAGCATACCTTGGTACTTTGACATATATAGTATTGAGGGAGCACAGTTGACACGAGTTCACTTGTTTTGTTACCTAATAAAAGTGCATACACTTGTGTTGGATCGGTACATCAAATCACAAAAAATGTGGTTGGAAAAGAGGCAGATATTGGATTGTTAATCATTATAAATCAAAACAAGAAATTTCTCTTGGATCCCAACGATTATGAAGCATCTCATATGAAGTTTGATGTAGATGACAACATGCACTCAAGAGGCTGGATAAGTGTTGAATCAATTGATGGAAATGAAATTGACACAGTGACAACAATCATTGAATCATATCACAAAGTTTCAGCAACATTAAAGAAGCACAAGTCTGGGGCAGATAGTGGGGAAGGAACAAAGAAAGGAAAGTCGACTATGGTTCAAGCACCAGGTGGTAGCGGAGAAGGGGCAAAGAAAGGAAAGCTAACTATAATTGATGTACCAGAGGAAGTAACACCTCTAGAGGATATGCTAGCAGTTGTGGAAAGAAGCAGTGGTAGTGAATTGGAGCCAAGTGGAAAGGTCATAGGAAAAAAAGGGCAAAAGAAACCATTAGGCTTGGTGGAATATGAAAAATACTACCCATTCGAGTTGCATGCAACATTTCCAATTCTAGTTGCAAGATGTCAAAAAGCTCCTCCAAGCTATGTATATAGAGGGTTGAACAAAGAGCATGTGGAGAAGCTTGGTGCAGACTTCGGTTATAACTCTAGGCCTCCTGCTGCTATAGTAGATTTAATGTCTTTCAATCTTGAAACAAAGCAGCCCCTAGAAAGGGTAGATAAAAAGGATTTAACCAAGTGCCACTACTGGATACTATCTAGACAACATTTAATATATGCTGCTAAAATATTCACATCTAATGATGATAACAGCACGGCCCAAAGAAAGAACTACTACCGCACCCGCCAGGCGAGGATTGTAGTGAATTGTCCCGCATGCTTTTGTGTGGAGATATCAAAGATGGCAAACATAGAGTCTCAAAATATCTTGAGACAATCTCCATACATTGATATACTTAAGTAGGTGAGGGGACAATGGATTCTCTTTAACAGACCGAAGAAAGCACAACAAGGGCTTGCAAAAGGACATCCAGATCGTGAGAATGGGGATGTAAGTACAGATTTTAATAATGAATCATTTTTTACAAGAATGTTTTCTTAATTATTGCATTCTAATGGATTCATATATTTTGCAGGCTTTCATTGACACTGGCAAGGTAACATTGGGCAATAGCTTTGCCATGAAGGATGTACATATGATAATCATAAGGGATGCCATTTATGATGGTTGGATCTCCATCCTTGAGGATTACATTGCAGGCAAATATTCACAAGATGAAAAATGCCGTAGGCAACCCACAGTCTCAATGTTTAGGTGCTTGCGTGGATTGAGTGATGATCAAATTGGTCAAATTCAAAATGACATTAAGGAAGGTAGAGTAGTCATAGCTAAAACAAAGACTGATGCCATGATTCTTGATATTGAAGGACGAGCTATGCAGATCAAGAGAGATAGTGCAGGAAGGACGAGCTATGCAAATCAAGAGAGATGCTGCACTACAAGAAGAACTTTATATGTTTATATTGGCAGAACGGACTTCTTTACTGTTAAAAAATTGGGATGAGTGTAGATTACATTTTAAAATTACTCCAGAATTGTATCATCGAATTCGTTGTTGCTCTAATTCATGGTTAAAAGTGAAGCTTCAACAGGGCAAGGAAACTCCACCATTGCCTGATGCTGCAAAGGGGTATCTGAGGTGGATTATGGGACAAAGTGAAGGTTCAAGTCATGGACCGAATTCCACCCAGCCTTGGAGGTTCTACACAGTCGGTTCAAACATGGAGCGAATGAAGCTTATACATAATGTGTACCAAGAGCCAATGGCAATAGGGCTTGCTTTTTTGGATGTAATGTATGGACTAAGCAGAAGTAGAAATTGGAATGAGGATCGCTTTGAGTGTTTGTTGAAAAGCTTGATGACAATCGCTTCTCCCCCAGTGCAATTCCTTCTTGTAGTGTTCTTGACCATGGATCATGTATCATGTTTGAAGAATGCATTAAATAAGACATGTGGACAATATAAAATACACTTCGGTTGCCTTAATTTTGAAACTGCAGATATATTTATCACTGGATCTATGAATGGCTTAATTGCTTATGTACTGGTAAGTAAGGAAAAGCATTTCAACGATATTGAGCACTATACCAATGCATAATGTAAGCCATCGATATATGTTGCAGATGAAAAATATGAAAAATCAAGTGGTGCAGAAGAATCAGGTGATGAGGATGATGATGACGAGGATGATGATGATGAATTTGACATTGAATTGTCCTTGAAAAGAAAATGTTCAAGTATCATGAAAGACATGATCATGGGTTTCTGTCAAGAAGAGTATGTATTGGACTTGTTCTCTAAGGGGCTTGCTGCAATAGAGTCTCTTTCTTGTAAGAGGCGTGTTGTTTCACTTGTTGAGACTTATGAGGAGTTGGCAAAGGTGGAAAGTATCTGTTGCACATATGCTTATAGTAATCATGAAATTTGACAATGGGCTGGCTTGCAAGAACCAATCTTGGCAATAGAGGGGGTGCCAAAAGAAGATGATACAACTGAAGGTGGAGGGGATAAAGAAATTGATACCATACCAGGACAAAAAGAGCTTCAACCCTTCAATGAAGAGCAGTGTGAGCATTTACAAAAACACCCTTCAAAGTTTTGGGAAACAAAAGAGGAAGCAATAGGTCCTTGAAATTGTCCTTTTATATGGTGTTCGTGTTTTCCATATGTTATCTTGCTATATTCTCCATATGATGTATTAATTTCGTTCCAAGGATCTTTTAATATTACTTGGAAATTTCTTCTATCTCATTGCCATAATTCAAACATTCATATGTATTCTCGAATATGTTTAATTTTCTATATTTCATGAAAAGATGTGTTTGCATGTTGTATTACCTTTGGAGTGTGATACACATCCAAATTTATTTATGAGTTCATAAATGTTAAAAAGTGTGTTGAGTCTTGATCGTGATGAATAACTTAGTGTAAATTGTTGTTTCTATCCTTATTCACTTCATATGAATGCTCAAATATGTTTTGGCCGCTTGGCCAAATCTTTTCTTAGTGGGAACACTCGGTCAATGCTAGATAATGTTGGACTCCACTCTATCTATTACGAAAAGGTTTTTGGCATTGTAAGGATATGTAGTTTTGGGGATTAAAATAACTTGAAAGGGTATAGATTCAACAACTTTAGGGGGTATACTATGCATATGAACATGAATGCTTTATTTTTTTTAGTAATCCAATTTTGTTTTGAAAAAGAAAAACATGAATGCTTTCACACAAACAAATTTCATTGAGAGCACACAACCTAAAGTTTGACAATTTGGTTTTCCAACTCAATCTTCAATTTGTTTCTACTTATGAATTTCATTTCGTTGTTTATCAACAGATCTTGGCCATCTCAATTTCACATCGCTAGAAGCATTGTCTGTACATGTGACACCTGATCCAATGATTCGTTATGTGCCTAATTTGAACATTAGCATGCAAGTTCCAAGCTCAACATGGTTGATTGAAAATGTTGAGGATGCAATGTCTGGAGTTAATGTTCCATTGACAAATGTGGATGCAAGCTTAGAAGGTAAAGGAGAAGATGCAATGTCATTGTATGAAGCCAAGGTGCAGGAAGAAATCTTAGAAGGTAAAGGAGAAGACATAATGTCACCCTCAGAAATAATGTCAAAAGAGATGATAACAAAAATAAGACTAGCAGTGATAATAGATTTGAAAAGGTTATTGCTCGAGCATTGTTTTTCGAAGTCAAACAAACATATGAGCTTGCACAATGGGAAGCATTGGCTTGTTCTCCATTCTGGGTGTTTAGAGTTTCTACAATGGTTGCTCGATCACTGCCATGTTGGATTTGGTCCATTGGAGGAGAAAAGGGCATGGTCCAACACATGCTGGACACTTTGGAGCATCATGTTAATAGAAAGTTACATTTCTTCATGGTTTGGGGTGTGATGGCATGCCACAGGCATACAAAGAGTAGAATCATTTGACCAGATAGGATGAATGTGGAAGCGGAGTTTAAACCATTAATGAGAGTGTGGTGTTGTTTTAAAGAGGAATGCAAACCAGCAAGAACAGTGTTCATTGACGTTTCGCCTTACACGGGTTGTGTTAATCCAGCAAAAAATTGCATTTTCCCTACAAAATTTGATATAGATTGTGGTGATTCTATTTTGCTTCATGAGTTATTGCGGTACCTACAGATGCTAGATGATGCAGTAGATGTGCACAGGGCCATCTCTTCTAATAGATTTGGTCAAGCTCCGATTGTCAAAGGGCATGATATGTTCTATTATTTTCAACTAGTGATCCTTGAATTCAAAGAAAAAAACAAAGAAGTGCTCAAAAGGATGAATGTCGAATCTCATATGTCTATTCATAGTTCAAAAAAAGACACAGAGAAAGGTATTGCTTCACCTATAACCGAAACTAGAGTGAGAGGGACTTGTCCTACTACAAGAAGTATGGTGCATGCTCAACATGTTACATTTAATGAAGAGGAAGAATGCATGCTAGGAAAATTTGCCAAAATGGGGCCATTGAAAGATAGTGAGGCAAAACGCTTTGCTATGGTTCTTAGATGCAAGGAAAGGGGAATCTCTGCCGATGCTGCAAGGGCATTCTTAGCCAACTTGATTCGATTTTATTGCATAGACAACCCTTAGTGAATTTGAGTGATCTTGTTAGATAGAGTTGCAGACACAAATGCTCAACTAAAACATTTGTACCTACATTCTGATTTATATTTGGACACTATTTGGTTAGATTCAATTTGTAAAACATTATGTTACAATTTGTTTTGTGAAAGAATTAATAGACATTGAGTTAGTACCTTGTGCAAAAAATGCTCTGTGCTTTGTGATGTGAGTTTGTATTCCTCCACTAAAAGAATGATTCTTTGATTTTAAACATATGATAGGTGTTGCAGATTGTCCTAAAAAGTTGAAGAGCTATCTTATTACAAATTTTGATCTTACATCCAATGGTTTATGGAAACATGAATTGCCCATACTCATAGCACACGTGTTCGAAATAAATCGCATCCATTATGAAGTAAAGAAATCAACAATACCTGGGGTAGGATATGGTCTTTTTGTACATGCGAGCATCAAGAAGAAACAAGATGTGATGGTATATAATGGTCCAAAGTATGATTATGATACTTGGAGATCTCTCCTCAAGTTTTTACCAAGGATGAAGACTTATGGAATGTTTGAAGATCCATTCATTGAGCCATTGACAAATGTGAAATGTATTGTGGGAGATGTATTGTATGGAAACATAGCTGGATATATAAATAGCTCAATGTATTATAAAGAAAGAACAAATGTTATATTTGTATACATCCCTAAGCTACCACCTTGGGCTCAAAAGTCACAAAGTAACACTCTTTCTCCGATGAAGTACTCTCTGACATCAATGTGCTTTGTCTTAGAGTGATATACTGGATTCTTGGCCAATGCTTGAGCTGATTGATTATCACAGTATATTATTATTGGCTTTGATTCATCAAAGTAATCTGTTTCTCTAACAAGCACTCTAAAGGAAAGGGTTAGATGCCCTAACCCTAACCCTAACCCTAAATGGGTTTGTATATATTCTACATTTTCAACTAAATCTAGTGTACAATTAGTCATTTGTGGTGTGCTCTCTAGCTGTGCCCTCTCTTCTCATCTCCACTCTTCTCCTCTCCTCTCTTCATAAACTATGTATGGGTTCTTGGGCTTGAATGTCTTGACCACAATGCCTTCCTTGTTCTTCAGTGGGGGCTTCGGTAGCTACACATGCCTTGATGTGGAGGGGATAAAAACAAGGTGAGGGCATCAATCTATCACAGAGAAGAGGCGAAAAGGATAAATAGGATGACTCTCAAGAGGTTTTCATTAGAGGGAAAAAAAAGAGAGGGATTCTTTGGCCCTTTTTTTAAGATTGGATATTTTCCCTCCTCTTTTTGTCTCCCTCCCCTCCCCCATCCTGCTTCTCAAGCTCCCATCTCATTTTATTGAGTCATTTTCCATTGAGTCGTATCGTGGTATTTAATCAAAAGCAAAAAGTGGTTGTTTAGAACTCTCTATCAAATCACATAGTCATGTGACATAGCCTTGCATTTTTCCATGTAGTATCATGCCACAAATTGGTTATTATGTTGCTATCTTATAGTGTTATCAATGGCCTGATTGAGAATTGTAGCTATCTTTGATTTTCATCCACATTACTCTTTTTCATCTATATACTTTCTAATACCCAGCTCTTACATGTGTCGACCATTGGAGGCACCCTTTCTTGCATGGGGAGACCCTCCACGTGGCGATCTCCCTCACTGAAGTAATGCGACCTCCCTCACCGAAGTTCTGTTACTGAAATTCAACTAGATCCGGGCAGGTAGCTATATTGAGCTGGAATATATATAAATGAATTTAGTGCTATTTCTTAAAAATTGTTAAATAATATTTTCCATCTTGACTTGATTGTTAAAGCGAATTTAGAACTTAGATTTATGTAAACTTTCAATTTGAGAAGAATTAATTATGATATGAAGAAGAGCACTATAATAGTAGTATTTTTGAAATACACTATAATATTATTATAAGAGTAACAATACATGAAAATTTATCTAGTATACCTAATAGTGGTTTTTGTTGGAATTGTTATAAATGGAGTATATCACTAAAAACATGATGTTTTTATAAGCATTTTTTAATAATAGTTCATACATGAATTATTTTATGTGTATTGAATAAAAGTAGTAATGCTTTGAAAACCGAAAAAATTTAGTAATATATGTTATGAATTAAGAGTTCTTCAGGAGTATGATTTAACTATAGTTTGAAATAGGAAGTCCTTTACATGTATTGAAGATGGGCTTCTACTTAAATATACTAGATTATGTCTCTATTTTTTAGAAAGTAAAATTTTTAGAATTAATTATGATATGAAGAAGAGCACTATAATAGTATTATTTTTTGAAATAGCATTATAATATTATTATAAGAGTAACAATACATGAAAATTTATCTAGTATACCTAAAAGTGGTTTTTGTTGGAATTGTTATAAATGGAGTATATCACTAAAAACATGATGTTTTTATAAGCATTTTTTAATAACAGTTCATACATGAATTATTTTATGTGTATTGAATAAAAGTAGTAATGCTTTGAAAACGAAAAAAATTGAGTAATATATGTTATGAATTAAGAGTCCTTCAAGAGTATGATTTAACTATAGTTTGAAATAGGAAGTCCTTTACATGTATTGAAGATGGGCTTCTACTTAAATATACTAGATTATGTCTCTATTTTTTAGAAAGTAAAATTTTTTTGTAGATGCTGGATTTCCACTGAGGTTATTATAGCCATATTTCAAGTCAGTTGTGTTGAGTTCTCTTATGTATTTCTCTTCGAGTGTATCCGCTTTGCTTTTAAAGTTTGTGGTGGCTAGGATTTCTGTTTTGAAGTTCGAGTGGAACAATTTGTACCTGTTAACTTCATGTTTCAATTTTAATGGAAGATTGGTTTGGTGTTGTGCTATCCGTTTTTCAAGATTTCTAGTTTGTCCAATATATCTTTTTTCTATAGCAATACATAGAATAGAATATATGTAATATGGGCCTTTTGTGCCTTTTTCTTTGTCTTCTTCGTGATTTCCTATTTGAAATAGCAAAATGAAGTACGATGAGTTTTTCTTGTGTGTTAGAAGATGAAGTTTGTATGTATTCAAAGATATTTAGTCAAGAATGCACCTGTAGGGGGCTGAAATATATTGTTCTTTGGTGGACAATCTCTCCATGTGAAGTTTTTATTGAATTGTTTAGCAATGGTTTCTATTTGATCGATTTCACACCATCTTGTGGTTGATACCTCATCTGTAGTAAGTGTGAGGAATATATTGGGAAGGCCCCATGTGTCAACCATTCCCATTAGATCTTTTAAGTTTCTACGGTGCCATGAAGGAGATCCAAGAATAGAACTTCGTATTTGAAACTTAAGAATACGTCTATTTATCTCTTGTTCAGATATTCTTGGATCTTGTCGTCTTTGTTGGTCAATATCTCTTTGTAATACTGTAGTTTGAGTAGAGTTTGCTATTAAAATAGATTGACATATTTGGTACATCAATAACAAGTATGGTTTGTAAAGAGTGAACACGGAGAACAATGTTGATATTCTCATTTTTAAATATACGTTGAAGAACATCTTGCTGTCATGAGCACCATATCCAAAAGGGTAGAGGAATGGGAATAATGCATACTCTAGTGTTAATTTGTCACATTGTGACAGACCTTCCATAGATGTTATGAGCTGATGCTCAATAATTCTTGTTGAATTACGAAGTACAATTGTCCCGACTTCATGTGATGTATTTTTTTTGAATTGATGAGTTGTAGGTAGCATGTTGATTTGTTCTAGTAATGACAAGTAGTTGTCCTCATGTGCAATTTTCATAAGATCGAATGGTGAGTCAGCAGAGTGCCTTTTAAGAATATCATAAATAACTTCTGAAGAAAGAACACTTGCTCCTAGTTTTGGATGCAGTCGTTCATACATTGTCAAGTATTTTTTAAATATGGGGTTTGTTCTAGAGTTAAATGCTAGAACGTTGATGGTAAGTTTGTTGAGTTACTATAGAATCTTTGTTGGCGATTCCAACATATTAGTGGATTATCCAACATCAATCTCCTTTGTAGTATACTTGTTTCTAAAGATGTAATACCTTTAGAAACGTTTAGGGATATATCGATTATAGAAAGCATTTGCATTTGAAATATGTTTGCACCTAATACATTCTGTAAACTTGCAATTTGAGAAGAATTAATTATGATATGAAGAAGAGCACTATAATAGTAGAATTTTTTGAAATACACTATAATATTATTATAAGAGTAACAATACATGAAAATTTATATAGTATACCTAAAAGTGGTTATTATTGGAATTGTTATAAATGGAGTTATATATCACTAAAAACGTGATGCTTTTGTAAGCATTTTTTAATACATGTTATACATGAATTATTTTAGGTGTATTGAAAAAAAGTAGTAATGCTTTGAAAACAAAAAAAGTAGGTGTATTGAAAAAAAGTAGTAATGCTTTGAAAACAAAAAAAAATGAGTAATATATGTTATGAATTAAGAGTCCTTCAAGAGTATGATGTAACTATAGTTTGAAATAGGAAGTCCTTTACATGTATTGAAAATGGGCTTCTAGTTAAATATACTAGATTATGTCTCTATTTTTTAGAAAGTAAAATTTTTTTGTAGATGCTGGATTTCCACTGAGGTTATTGTATCCATGTTTCGAGTTGGTTGTGTTTAGTTCTCTTATGTATTTCTCTTCGAGTGTATCCACTTTGCTTTTAAAGTTTGTGGTGGCTAGGATTTCTATTTTGAAGTTCAAGTCGAACAGTTTGTACCTGTTAACATCATGTTTCAATTTTAATGGAGGATTGGTTTGGTGTTGTGCTATCCATTTTTCAAGATTTCTAGTTTGTCCAATATATATTTTTTCTGTAGCAATACATAGAATAGAATATATGTAATATGGGCCTTTTGTGCCTTTTTCTTTGTCTTCTTCGCGATTTCCTATTTGAAATAGCAAAATGAAGTACGATGAGTTTTTCTTGTGTGAAGATGAAGTTTGTATGTATTTTAAGATATGGAGTCAAGAATGTACCTGTAGGATGCTGAAATATATTGTTCTTTGTTGGAGTCGGGAAAAACTCAAAATGTTAACCATATGCTTCTTTTGCAAAATTTAAATCAATAATGGAAGTTATACCTTCTATGGTAAATGGCAACTCTTTTGCTTTTTTTTAATCATGTGTTTGGAACATGTTGTTGAACTCCGCTAGTATGACATTTCCAGTCTTACGTTCTATTTTGAGGAGTTCGGCTAAGCTTACATTGTAGCCAAAGTGTAGAAGTTCAAGGCAATAAGCTGAAATTCCTTCTGAGTGCTTATCTATTATAGCTTGTGCTTCTGTTCTCAACATCATTGGAGTAATGATATCGTCCTCTTTTGTGATTTTTTGAATTATGTACTTAGTTAGACCTGCATTATGTTTGAATTGATATTATGTATATGTTATTTATTATCCATGAAATTCCTAAGGTCTTGCAGTGTGCTCCATCCATAAATGTATTCATTTGGTTCCTTTCCAGCCATGTTTGCGAGATGCATTTGAGCTGTATACAAGAAGTAATTTTGTCCCTTTGTTCTTTTTATTGATTTCTCTTGATCTTGTTGAACCAATCGGGCTTTACTTTTGAATTGATTAAAGATCTGCGAAATAGTAATCTATTATAAATTAGAATATAAACTAATGTGAAGAAATACTACAATGCTTAATATTGAAAACGTACCTCGTCTGATGTTGCCATATTTTATTGTTGGTTGTTCTTCAAATAAGTTTTTTGATAGATCCTGCATATTAGTTTGTATATCAAAAGTTTCTTTTCTCTTAAATGATGAATATTTAATAAAAGGATTTTCTATTGATTACTATTTTTTTAAAGTTCATGTAAGCATTGGAATGAAGTCAGATGGATTGATTTTATTTAAGATTCTTAAGTTCTTTCGAGTGGTGACTCGTGAAAGCATGACATATGTTAGTCCTGGTGCAAATGATTTTTGTATTACTACAAGAGCCTTTCCTTTGAATGTGCATCCTTGTGACTTGTGTCCCGTAATTGCATATGCTAGTGTGATTGGAAAAGTTGTTTTGTGATACCATATTGAGTTTAATACCTTCCGTTTATGTTTTGATCGTCTTAGTGTGATTTTTTCATTTGTTGATAAGATCTTGGCATGAATTTAAAAAATGTTGTTTGTGTTATTATCTATTTCTAGTGATATGACACTTGCAATAGCACCATTTGTAGCACCGATTGTGAGATCTATATTTTGTGTGATCATCACTTTCGCTCCTATTGCTATTTGTTGTATGGAGTGGAAATTTGAATCCATTATCCATTCTTTTAATTCTAAGATTTGATCTGCATTGGATGTTACAGTGACGCTTTTAATTTGATGCTCTTTGAATTTCTTATGAGCTCATTATAGTATCGTGTGTCTTTTTGATGGGTGCACAATATAGTTATGTCCTTGTCAATGAAATCGTTTGCTTCACTATCACTTATGATTAAATTACCTAGGTAATACTGAATCTCTTCTACCGTTGGTTGTCTTATTCTAATTATGTTTAAGAATTCTATGTATGTTGGATCTTCTAGGTGACGTATTGATGTGTGAAGGAATGAAAAGGTTGCAGTTGTTCAGAAACCTGAGTTTCCAATATAGCATTTTCTACAGAATTCATTTTCTTACACCTTGCATTTGCATACTGGAGGTAACTGGGACATATCTCCGAATAAGAGCATCTTTTTATTTTCAAAAGGATGCAAGATTGTTTGCTTGCAAGTTTCGCACAGTTGTCTGATTACTGTGTTTAATGTTTGGCATGTCATCATTGAGATCTCATCAATTATTATGATTTTTGCATTTTGCAATTCTATGTATCGTTCGTCTGACACTGGTAAGGAGGCACGAAACATATCGTGTGTCTTTGGTAGAGCAAACTGATGATGGACAGTAGTTGCTAATCGACTTAGTCTCATTGCAGCAGCTCCTGTTGTTGCTACTAGAACAATCGATTTTCCTTGTTTTACATAATTATAAGTAATGTACTTGATCATAAATGTCTTTCCTGAACCAAGAGTACCACAAATGACATGAAGTCCTATGGGTGATCCATTTATCTTTTCGTAAATTTCTTGTTGTTCAGAAGAAAGAGTTGCATTTTCGAAATCCTTGAACTCGTTCATCATTTGAAGTAATTTTGTGCGTGTTGTGTTATGTATATTGGTATCTTCATGAAGGTCGGTTGAAGCCATGAAGGAGTTCTGAATAACACGTAATGGGCTTTTTTGGAGTATCATGTTTGTTAGTTGGTGGCGATTTTGATCTATTAGCAAGTGCACTTTGCAATATTGATCGATAAGAGTTTCCATGTCTTCTTTTGTTTTTACGAGGTCTCGGATATGGCATTCTAAGAAGTAAGATTTTGTATGATTGTTTTCAGAAATGAGCTCATTCTCATTTCTAAAATTTACGTTCTTTAGTAGAAGGTTGTAAAAAAATCCTTCAAAATGATGAGCAGGGTGGTAATCTGTGAAACGTACGATCCGTGTTGATGGATACACATAATTTTTTAAAGAATCTACGATAGTTATGTTATCTTTGTTTTTTTTCTTTGACTTTTGGACATTTTATTTTTTCCAAAATTCATAGAAGGTCAAGTTCTCCATGACACTTGGACGACCGCAATATGTATCTATAGGATGCATTACAGAAACACAATGTTCACGAAGGTATTTTTGGCGCATAGATGGGGGAGAGGAGTCAATGAAATGTACAGATTCGCTTCTTTGAATGGTCGATATTTGTAAGCATGAGAATGCTGCCTCTGTTGGAGATGTTGGCTTTGAAAGAATGTATGCAGATATCATTTTTAATTTAATTGGATCTAGATTATCTAGTCCTAGAAGTTTCGCATCACTAGGATTCAAGTTCATGTGTCCCATGGGTTCGGTTTTCATAGCATATTTTAGAAGGTAATATGAGAGGCCTGTGTTTGTTATTTTTCGAATATTCATATGTGCTTGCCACAAGAGTAATATTCCTGCATGGTATGGAATGACATTACGATGTTCTAGTGATGGACAGAAGTAGATCCATCTTTGTGTGAGAGTATCTATAGTAGGTTTAGTATCTAAATGTATTGGATATGGAAATCCGTATTTGCATTTGTGGTTTGTGGTTGAGTCAAATAGATTGCATGTTGGCCTACATGTGTGGATTGTTTTCTCTTTACCATATAGTTAAGCTTTCTTTGAATTGAATTCTCTGGCTAGTTATTAAAATCATTCATGTAAGGGATATGTGCATCTATCTGGTTTGATACAATATCTATGTCTTGTGCATCTATCCATAGCATCATGTGTGCAAGCATAGATCCTCTATTTTGTACCTCATATCTTATGATGTGATGGTTGACTCTACCTAGTAGGCCCTTATCGCACAGAATATATCTTGCTAAGAATTGTTGCAATCTAACATGGAAGAGCACTGCGCATTCAACTGGACAATCTCTCCATGTGAAGTTTTTATTGAATTGTTTAGCAATGGTTTCTATTTGATCAATTTCACACCATCTTGTGGTTGATACCTCATCTACAGTAAGTGTAAGGAATATATTGGGAAGGCCCCATATGTCAACCATTGCCATTAGATCTTTTAAGTTTCTACGGTGTCATGAAGGAGATCCAGGAATAGAATTTGGTATTTGAAACTTAAGAATACGTCTAATTATTTCTTGTTCAGATATTCTTGGATCTTTCATCTTTGTTGGCCAATATCTCTTTGTAATACTGTAGTTTGAGTAGAGTTTACTATTAAAATAGATTGACGTATTTAGTACATCAATAACAAGTATGGTTTGTAAAGAGTGAACACGGAGAACAATTTTGATATTCTCATTTTTAAATATACATTGAAGAACATCTTGCCGTCATGAGCACCATATCCGAAAGGATAGAGGAATGGGAATAATGCATACTCTGTTGTTAATTCGTCACATTGTGACAGACCTTCCATAGATGTTATGAGCTGACGCTCAATAATTCTTGTTGAATCATGAAGTACAATTGTCCCGAATTCATGTGATGTATTTTTTTTAAATTGATGAGTTGTAGGTAGCATGTTGATTTGTTCTAGTAATGACAAGTAGTTGTCCTCACGTGCAATTTTCATAAGATCGAATGGTGAGTCAGCAGAGTGTCTTTCAAGAATATCAGAAATAACTTCTAAAGAAAGAACACTTACTCCTAGTTTTGGATACGGTCGTTCATACATTGTTAAGTATTTTTTAAATATGGGGTTTATTCTAGAGTTAAACGCTAGAACGTGTTTTGTTGTTGATAGTAAGTTTGTTGAGTTACTACAGAATCTTTGTTGGCGATTCCAACATATTAGTGGATTATCCAACATCGATATCCTTTGTAGTATACCTGTTGCTAAAGGTGTAATACCTTTAGAAACGTTTAGGGATATATCGATTATAGAAAGCATTTGCATTTGAAATATGTCCGCACCTAATACATTCTGTAAATAGTCTGGATCATAGGGAACCGAGTACAACTTTCTGAATGGACTATCTATGCATGCTTTACAAGCCATTTTTAATCTATGTCCTAGGCCATTTTCTACATGCAAACTTATGAACGTATTGGATAAGTCATATGGTGTTATACTTGATTCTAGTAGTGATATTACTGATTTTAACTTTGTAAAAGAACATGTGTTAAATTCTATTCTACCACAATATATACAATATTGCATCTTTGAAATATATTGAGAAGTGATTTGGTTCCATTCTTTTAGAAAATCATTGATGAATAACCATGAGGAAAAACTTGGTTGTAAGCATCTTTTCTTGTTTTCTATGCTAATGTAGGAAGCACGTTCTCTCCTTTCAATAAGAGACCTTTTCATATTTGTAAAGTAAATTATATGTTGAAGTAGAAGCACCTACTTTATTTTCCCATTGTGGATGAGAGCATTAAAAATTACTTGAAATTCACCAATTCGAATAATCTACAAACAAAATTTCAAGGTTATTAACACTTTATTATTTTCACTCAAAATTTATAACGTCTCTAGTTTATGTTGATACTAATTTGAATATAGCATATGGGAATTTGAATGTAGCATATAGCATTTCGAATATAGAACATGGTAAATAGATCTTTCTTTTTGCACATAGGAGTTTGTGTTTAGCATATATTTTTTTGCATATATTTGTAGCTATTTGAATTTGGGATATAGCAGTTTTCATTTATCACTTTGTATATATTTGGTAGCAATTTGAATTTGAGAAATAGCACTCTAAATTTCGTACATATCATTTTGCATTTAGAATTAGCACTTAGCATTGATCAACTAGCATTTTTGTGTTTAGCAAATAGCACTTTGTATCCAACACATAAACAAATAAACTTAACCACACATTCGTGTGGGGGGAGAGTCGGCACATTTCCTCTCCAAAAATTATAAGACCAAGGAACGTGCCCTTCCTTGGGTTCATATGATTTTGTATTTTGCACATAGCATTTTGCATATAGTATGTAGCAATTTGAGTTTGGGATATAGAACATAGCACTTTGCATTTTGCACATCGTACTTTGTTTTTAGAAATGTATGATTTTGTATTTTGTACATAGTATTTTGCATTTTTGAAAATTTAATGGATCAATTCTGTAGTACAAAAAACTTTGAGGTTGTTGGCAATCACCCATGCATAGCAGCTCAAATTGCAAGCATCAATAGCATGGCCATTGAAGCAACAAGGACGAGCTAGAAGAACGTCAAGCTAATGCCAATTGAAAACTCTGAATCATCAAGCTACCTCTACAAGGTTTTCAAGCGCAAGTACCTTTAGGAGCAACTTGGCGCACAAGAGCTAATTGACTACTCGAAGCTACATCAGCTTGAAGAGATCAAGAACACTCAATGCACAGATTGGAGCTCCCCCACTGTGCAGACTGAAACCGATGGAGGACTGGTGCTAGCAGAGGAAGGTGAGCTAGCCAAAAGCTGCAGACAAGAGTGGCTCCTAAACGTTCTATCACCGAATCTCTTCAGCCAAGAAAGTGATAGTGATTCTAACTCAAAGGACGGGGAACTTAAGCCAAACATTTGTAGCTATTTGAATATGGGATATAGCAGTTTTCATTTATCACTTTGTATATATTTGGTAGCAATTTGAATTTGAGAAATAGCACTCTCAATTTCATACATATCATTTGGATTTAGAATTAGCACTTAGCATTGATCAACTAGCATTTTTGTGTTTAGGAAATAGCACTTTGTATCCAACACATAAACAAATAAACTTAACCACACATTCGTGTGGGGGGAGAGTCGGCACATTTCCTCTCCAAAAATTATAAGACCAAGGAACGTGCCCTTCCTTGGGTTCATATGATTTTGCATTTTGCACATAGAGAAACCATGAGCAAGAATAAACTTGTATGATGAAGCTCCCAAAGCTTAGTTAGGGATTGTGTTGGCATAGCCCTTGGCCAAGCTCTAGGGCTCCTTTTTTTGTATTTGTTCAGGGCAATCTTCCCCTTCATGTGAAGCTAATAAGGATGCCATTTTAGTATCATTGATTATGCTCTTGTTGAAATTATTGATTATTAATAACTACCAAGTATGTATGTTCAAACTATTGATATACAATGATCATGTGTAGCATCATAAGTTTAAGCTCTTATGAAACAAAGAATTTTTCAACAAAAACTTTTTAAATATGTAGAATTTTGACATTATAACATAAGAAATGTTTGTTCATATCACACCGATCGTTTTAACTACAAACATGACCATATTTGGAGTCATATTGACCAAGTTATGGCCAAAATAAGACTGGTTGTTCAAGCTCCCTAAGCATGGTGAGGGGCTGCGCTAGCGCAGCCCCTCAAGTGCTTGGGGGGCTTGGGCAACCGGTCTTATTTTGGCCATAACTTGGTCAATATGACTCCAACTGTGGTCATGTTTGAAGTCAAAACGATCGGTGTGATATGAACAAAGCCATTTCTTGTGTAAAAGTGTCAAAATTCTATATAATTAAATAGTTTTGGTTTAACTTTTCTATTGAACACTTACAATTGGCAGTTTTGAACTAGAACTAGGAGGCCTTATTGGCATAAAGGCCTTCGAAAAGAGTATCTTTGTAATTGTCTTGTGAAATGATTTAGAGATCCCAAAGAGCTAGGTGGGGCTAGGACACCTTGTTGGCATAAAGGTTTTCATTGGCCTTAAGAGACCCAAATAGTATCTTCATAATTTTCTTGTGACATGATTTGAGGATTACGTATATTGCCATCAACAATTGTGATTAAAGATACATGAAAGGTCTTCAAGATTAGGATCTATTGCATTATTGGTGTGCGTGCCTTGGTTGTAGTGCTTGCATGGGATGCAAGTTTGGAATGCTTGCCTTTAAATATGCAATGCTTTTTATGCATGACCAAAAAGATGCTTTGAAGGCATGCTTCTAATTAGTCATTGCATTGGTTTGAAGATCAATAATTTGAAGGTTTTCTTTAGAATGCAAATTCGAAATGATTATCTTCAACTAAAAAAATGAATCCTTCTAATCATTACATTGCTTTGAAGATGTCCTTGCTTCCAATTAGTCAAATGCTTCCAATCACTACATTCCTTCAAAGATTAATGCATGTTTAGAATACTTTGAATATGCAACCACACAAGAATCTATCGTTTGAAACCCTTACCCTCTTTTCTTGAGCTCTCACACTCCTCTAAATGCATGTCCTAGAACCTTGCCAACTAAGCTTACTTCTTATAAGTGATCACGAATCAAGGGTTGTGTTATAAGTGTTGCTCAACATATGTGAGTCTTATATCATGTAAAGTCCCCCAAGAGTTGTGTTATATAATGTTCTAAAAAAGGACCAAAAAAATCAAGTCCCTCGAGCTCAGCATAAGAAAAGATCGCAAAAAAATGAAAAAGCTCGCAATCAAATCTCAAAAAAAATAAACACTCCTCTATTTGTATGAGCTGTTCTCTAGGTCTCTGGGCCTCATGTGTATGTATCTGTAATTTTTATGTTTAGGGGGTAAAAATGTGTATTTCCCTACACCCCTCCCTCTCCCACCCTAGACATGTCAAGGCCCTCTAGCTTAAATTCAAGATTGAGAAAAAGTAAAAAGTCCCCCAACGCCTAATGTATAACCTTATGCCTCCTCTCAAAACCCCCCCCTATTGTACACTCAGGTGATATCATAAGTTTCCCCTTGTGAATCCCCGGGGGAATTAGGCAAGTAAAACTCATTGCCACTTAACCATAATATGAAGGGTATAAGTGTTATCCACACACTTGGTGATGTTACCTCATATCACTCTACCATGATTCAATAAAAAATTGATAGTATGGCCTCCCCATGGTATGCATATTATATTGCATGGGCTTACCATTCTTGTAAGTAGAGATAGGTCTCTTATACTCAAAAAATGATGAAATATGCCTTGATGGAAGCCGACCTACTTACAAGAATGGTAAGCCCATGCAATATAATATGCATACCATGGGGAGGCCATACTATCAATTTTTTATTGAATCATGGTAGAGTGATATGAGGTAACATCACTGTGTGTGGATAACCCTTATACCCTCCTTATTATGGTGAAGTGGAAATGAGTTTTACTTGTCTAATTCCCCCATCCATTATCACATGTTATTGTGCCAAAATGTTTCATCATGATCTTACTATGTCATCTATGGAACAAGTACAGTTTTTGACATAAATATAGTGTCTCAAAAGATTCAACAATTAAGCCTTAATGGACCATTTTAAGCACATGTCTTTGTGTAAACATGATAAAAAACATGTGTCATTATAGGCCTTGTGCTATATCATATGTCTCCTTATGGACCTTGTGATTTATTATCAATTCATACTAGGTCATATCTTAATAGTATCAATCAAGACCATATCAAGTAGACATGGAATATTACATGATTTTATCTAGTATGTGTATATTTTTTATGCTTTAATGGAACATTTTATGCTCTTCTCATTGTGCATGTACCTCATTATCACAATAAAACACACACACGTGTGCGTGCGTGCATGTGTATGCATGCGTGCGTGCGTGCGTGCGCGCGCGCGCGCGTGTGTGTGTGTGTGTGTGTGTGTGTGTGTGAGAGAGAGAGAGAGAGAGAGATGGTTGTGCAAGGAATTTTGTACGAGACTGTCTTCAAGGGTGAGAGTTGCATCATTCCTCCTCTTTTTTCTCTTTGTAATTTGATGGACTTCCCCTAGTCCTCAACATAGCCAAACAAAAGAGTAAGAAATGTGCAAAGTATGTGACCTACTACTACAACAACTAGCACTTTCAATAGAAGGACCTCAATCGTGGAGGTAGCTGTGTGCCTTCCTAATGGCAATGAGAAAACAATACAAAAAGAGTATATGACCTAGAGGAATAGGCAAATTTAGCACAGGCCATGATTAGGCAAGTATAGCTCAACTCATGACCTGTGTGCCTTCCTAATGGCTACAACTATCAAATTTGAATAGATAAGGAAAATAATTGGGACGTGACTCCCTTTCTACTTCAACAAACAAAGAATATGTAACAAACAATTGATGCCAAGACAAAGACATATACAACTATCATGGCACATATGTCACCTACAAACTAGCAAAATACATTAGGAAACATCGAGAAAACAAAAGTAGCCAAAGCAATGACCTATGTAGTAATGTGATTTAGCACTATGTTACAAGAATACAAAGGCTCGCAACTTAGAACAACTATTTAAAATGCAAAGCACAAGCTCAACGATGGTCATGCAAAGCCTGGTGAAACCAAACGTAATTGATGCAAGAAGTGCAAAGCAATAAGCAAACTAACTTCTACAGTAGCTAAGCAGCTTCAATGTGTAGCCTCTTCTTCCTCGACAAGCTTCATTATCCTCCTATAGTTCTCCATCATTGCATTACTCTCATTTATTCATAGACCTAGCCTCATGGATAAATCCCCATGATGGATAAAATAGGTTTGGGTGCCATGTGTCAAAATTAACACATAAACCACACAATTAGCATGTCACATCATCATAGCTACCACATCAGTCAGTCCACATCAGTAGCCACGTTAGTATGCCATGCCATTTACCAGATCATCATGTGCCACCGAAGCACACAAGCACACTTTTGTAAGCAACTTGTGAACACATAATGCCACATCATCATGTAGTGCCACATTATCATTTTGACCACCCCTTGGAAAAATTTGGACACAATTTTGAAATGATCATAACTTTTGTTCCTTAAGCAATAGTGCAAAAAGAAAAAATGCTCAGTAAATCATGCTTTATTCCTTGAGCACATGAGATCTAGATTTTGACTTTTTCACAATTTAAAATAATTCGATACTCATCATCAAACTAGATTCTAATCCATTGTAGCCTCAGATACACAATTCGCATGCCACATCAAAGCCACGTTATCATGCCATGTTATTTAGCATATCACTATGTGCCACCTAAGCACACAAGCACACTTTTGTAAGCAACATGTGAACATGTAATGCACATCATCACATAGTGCCACATCATCATTTTGACTACTCCTTGGACAAAGTTGGGCACAATTTTGAAATGAACATAATCTTTAATCCTTAAGCACTAGTATGAAAAACAAAAATGTTGGATAGATCATGATGTATGCCTTGAGCACATGAGATCTAAATTTTGACTTCTTCATAGTTCAAAATCATTCCATACTCATCATCAGACCACGTCCTAATACATTTCTTCCTCTTCAAGCTAGCACACAAAATGAACTGAGAGAAAATCTTTTGCAGCATTTTATGTATTGGTAGACTAGCAAAACCCTAGAGGAGATTGAACTCCACCAAACCAAGTAGCCCAATGCCAAAAACATTATGTTTTTAGTTTTCCTTTTTACTTTTGGTTGGTATAATATGCAACAAACTAAATCCAAACAAAGATTGTGTGCATGCACACTCTTCTTATGCAATGCCATTTAAAGAGAGGTTGTTAAGGATGGTGTAAATTGTACCATATATATAAGGAATAGGTTCAAACCCTAACCTCAACCCTAAGGGGTTCATGTATGTATCTAGATTTTTATTTAATGCAACAATGCTATCTTGTACACTCCACTCTTTGCCCCAAATACTCCAACACAACACATGAGTTTCACATGACTTTTGTCAGAGATCATCAACTACAAATGCATGGGTTATGCCTTCGCATGTGAGAGAGCATAATTGGACAAAATGTTTTAGAAATAGTACAAGAAGCCACATGAAAGAAACTTTCAAATGGAATTACTAGCTACAGGTGATGAAGGTTTATCTTGCCTATAACTCTGAGGTCACATGATTACACTGCCATCCATTTTGGTCCTAGTGCATTTGGAGATAGTGAGTTAAGAGAGGGTGATCGTTCATTGGTTTGTTCAATCCTTTGTACACTTTGATCGTGGCAAGATCCTTAGCTATCAAGAATGAGGATTTTTTGGAAAAGGTAAAAGTGAGTTTTCAAATATGAGAGGGTGTTTAACTAAAGAGTGGAGAATCAATCACTCACAATCAGTATGTCTAGGTCTATGGTGGCTAATAGATTTGTAACACCTACAATCTCTTTAGCCTCAATCAACACAAGCTTAGTTGAATCCTGAGTCATCATCAAGGTTGAGAAACATGATGTGTTGCCTTATCACCCTTGGATGTGTGAAAAAGGGTTCAACACACCCTTTTTAGATTTGTAGGCTTCCAATTGGCTATTTTTAGTCGTGTTCAAATCCAAAAACGAATCCCAAACGCCTTTCCTTACAAAATATAAAATGCTAGTACCTCTCAATGAAGCTAGGCTATCTCTATACAAATATACATTTAAAAATCAAGAATAGGAGATCAACCACATGAATAAAAAGACACAATTTTGATATCTATCATCCAAAAGTTGATTAAAGAAATCCTATGCTTAAACTAAGTTAAAAGCTACTTAAAAACTTATATTTAAGTCATTAATTACTTAAAATATTAAAAAATTGAATTCATAGCTCCAAGACAATTAAATGGAGTAAAGTCTAGGAGCTAGAAGCACCAAACTTGGAGAAATTCATTGTGTCCTAATTCTATGAATTTTGAAAGCATATTGTTATCTACATATGTACAATGGCTCCTACACCATTGTACTCTTGATTTTTATGAATCCTCCATATTTCTCTCAATTTTGTAATAAGTGTAAGCCCTATTACAAACAATATTCAAGACAACAAACTAATGTTAGCTGACAATAAGATAAAGACTAATGATTGGTTGCATTACCTACACACATTCAAGCTATGACAGTGGAAACTTCCATGACAAAAAAAATAGGTGGTAAGCAAAGTACCAAACCTAATTTTATGATTCCGCATCTATCGTTTCACCAACCTAATAATTATATTATTTTGGATCTCCTTTGATAGATTCCAAAGCAGCTAAGCTTTAGAAGGAATCATAAGAACCTTGCCATAGCTATCACAATAGAGTCTATCACTCCAATAATCTAGATCAGTAGTTGCAAAAGGAAGTCTATACAAGGTATGCAATATTTGAGAACTCCTCAGTCATGGGAACTCCTTAGGTGAAAATAAGGGTGTCCATGGGACCAAAAGAACCATCGTCCCCTAAAGCATGTGTAGTTTTCTAAAGACTGCATCATAGACCCCCTGAGATAGCAGAAAACACAAAGAAACCCCTTCGCAAAATGAACAAGACAGATTATCTAGGGCATAAGATCCTAAGCTCAAGTCAAGAGAGAAGGCCCTCAAGTGAGATTTTGCATACAGAGAGGCTGGGGGAGCAAGACACACTTCCCTTGGCTAGCTGGTAGATATGAGTGTGCTTGCTTAACCCTACAAGAAATAGGTATATAGTACTCATTCTACTCCTTACGAGCTCCCTGTACAAGAATGCGATAAAATGATGAGGTGTACTTTCTAAACTACAAGTCCTAACTAGAGTACATCTCTAGCATTGAGAAATGAGGGGACATCTCCAAGAGACCCTAGAAATGTCCAACACCTTCTATTGTCACCTATTTCAAGAGATCCTACAATAGTCCACCACCTTCAATTGCCAACTTTTCTAGGCAAAGGAGAATCTACAAGTGAGGAGGATGTATGGGCCAACATCCCCTTAAGTGGTTTCTCGCGCAAGATGAGCCAACTAGAAACCCCCTTCATTGATGAGGAGCTTTTTGAGGTCCTCAAGCCGTCCCAAAGCTAAAATTGGCAGAGGAAGGTCCCTCACAGCATTTCTTTAGTATTTTTTAGGAGCATCTGGTCACCCCAGTGCACCTAGCTTTTCAAAAGATCTTTGACTCAAAAAAGCTCCCTCACGTCTCTTGCCTACGAATGGATTTGTCTAATCCCAAAGGAAGGCTATCGGACTGATATTCATCAATGGTGTTAGAGCACTCTCTTAGACACTGCATATAAAATCTTGGTCAAGGTCTCTAATCCGCAAGAGATCCTAGAGATGTCCACCGCCTTCTGCCGCCTTCTCAAGATAGAGGAGGAGACTCCACAAGTGACGGCAACCAAGGAGGTGTGGTGCACATCCCCTTAATCATTTCTCCATGCACGATGACCCGACCCCTTTCGTGGATGACGAGCTTCTTTAGCCAAGGCCCTCCCAGTGCAAAAGTGCCCAAGGGAGGATGGTGTCTCACCACTATTCTTCCATACTTTTTAGGACCATCTTATCACCTGATTGCACCTGGCTTTCTGGATATCTTCAACCCATGACAACTCCCTCAATCTGTTGCCTATTGATGGATTTGTCTAAGCCCAAAGGAAGCTGATCAAACTACCATTTATCAATGGCATCTAATCACTCCCTTAGACAATCATATCTTCTGTCGTCTCCTTTGCATAAGTATAATTATGGGTCTCTAAGTTGACACTCTCTAAGTTTGAGCTATAATATCACTCGTACCTCCCAAACATCATTCATCATACATGAACAAATTTGTATAAGAGATGAGTACCTTGATCAACATCACTTTTTAGGAAGGGGTCTCAACCCACTTAGAACTTTACTCTTAGATTTCAAGAAGACCAACAAGGAGGACTTGGCCTTCTTAGAGGGGACTATGAGGAGATAAGGCTTCTCGGAGCAATGGGTATACGGAATTTCATATCTATATGCACGCAACTCTAGCCAAGTGTTGGTTCCACGCTAGACATGTTTTTTTTCTTTCCTGCATAGTTCGATAAGGCTTCCTCTTGGTTCTATGTTATTGTTTGTGGTGGAGTCATTGGGTCACTTCGTTCAATCCCAAGAGACCAACGTAGTGGAGATGCCTAATCCAACAAGATGAGAAGCTCATGGACTCAAAATTCATTATGGCTGTTCACATGGAGGGTGCAGATGCCAAGAGTGTGAGGAAACTCTAAGATCAACTTGAATAAATCAAATATTTCTCACCACAGCATGAAAGGAATCACTCACATGGGGGGTTGATCTTGGCTTCAATTAGATACCGTAAGAGTCCAAACTGTGTGTTACATGGGCTACCAAACCAACAAAATAAAAAAATCATCCCAATGCTTAGAGAGCGTATTAAAAAGATCTTCTTCTAGAGCTCAGCCAAGCTATATCCTTGGAGGTAGAGTGACTATGCTCAGTCAAGTTGTTTTGGCCACAATCTCGTACATCGTGCGAGGTAGAGTGACTATGCTCAGTCAAGTTGATTTGGCCACAATCTCGTACATCGTGCGTCCATGGAGTTATAAGGGACAACTCAAAAGGTTGGCCCACAATTGTCTTTAGGGCAATTCAAATAGCACACAAACTACCATAGCAATTGTTGCTTACCAATCTATGATCCTACCTCACACCAAGGTGTGGCTTCTGTAAAATGGCATTCAATGGGACACAAGATGTACACCAATGGCCTTCCCCTTGGGTTTGATTACCAACTTTCAAAGGATCATTGTAGTGATTCCAAACCACAACTTCCATCCTCCCCATGGGCTTAGACATTTTATGTATTAGTGTTTCTATGATTATGTTGAAGGGTTGGGCATTGTTGATCCAAAGATGAAAAGCAGAGCTGCCTTGGGCAAGCTCATAGTTAGACTCACTCCAGGCACAAAGCCTTGAAATCTCTTTGCTTAAGCAGGGGTTACTAAAGACCAATTCTCACCCGACATTAGTAGTAATAATCTACGAATGGATCTTCGCATATACACCTCTAATAAGGAAGGATCCATAAGGGGAGGCATGCTTTCTCCATCACGATGCTCTCATCGGCCTATCTCATTGATCACTAGTCAAGATATACTTGAGGCCTCCACCCAACAATATGGCACTCAAAACCCTCGCTGGAAAACGACATCTAAGAGAAACATTATAGCTTGGTACATCTAGGTAGTCGCAAAAATTGTGACCTACAGCCACCCTCATCAATACTTAGCATAATATCATTTACACTCATCGTGCCATCTGGAAGCAGGGTACAAAGGACTCTAAGAAGACCGCCAAAAGACGTGAGCATCTGTACAAGACTTGGCTTGCAAATACCTTTATACTCACACATAGAGGTTTTCATTGACTGTGTACCCCTCCCACCGACTCTTGGCGCTTGCTTCCATGATACTCTAGGTAGTGAGCTGAGACCTTGAGAGATGGGCTGCATGTCAATTAGCAATTCTTACTGGGGTGGGGATATACACAATATAATCTTCTTTTATTAAGTTCTCCATGGATACAAAAGAGTGAAACGCTGTGACCAGTGCACATTGTTAAAAATCTCATCACCCCAAGGTTTCAACCTATATCCAGTCCTAAGAATTGTGTCAAGCGCAGTAAAAAATAAGAGGGGGACACAATTGTAGGTCATTGAGCGAACCTTTCCACAGCAAAAAGTCACAAATGTTAGCCCATGCTTCCATTTTTAAGGCTTAAATGGTGCGAGTGTACTTAAACTTCATGCACAAGTTTTTAATAAGATAGAAATTGATGGATATAACCTTATAGATGGCTCCAAATGACTCATGCCAGTCAATTTGAGTACCTTTGAGGGCTAAAATCCGAGCTCATATGAAAGTTGTGTTAAATTCGGTCCAATGTATCAAATTTTAAGCTCTAGATCTTAGTCCAGCCAATCTAGAGAAGCATCCCAACTGGCCATTTGACTTCATCTCCGAGAGACCAATTTTTTTTCATTTTTGCTTGATGTGAAGCTTCATCTCCAAGAGAACCAAAGTCTAAATCTTTTACACAAGCTAGTAAAGAGCATACATAAGCTAGATAGAGCTAGAACCAAAGTCTAAATCTTTTACACAAGCTAGTAAAGAGCATACATAAGCTAGATAGAGCTTTCTATGCAATATATCTATGGTGAATAAACAAGTAACGCATTCAAAACTACAAAGAAACTCCTAGAACAGCAGCGGGCAGCCCTTTAGGACTCTAAAAGATCAATCCACTGTATCATGGATTAAAACTCGATGTATTTTAGAGTCTCCAAAAGACTCTAAAAAATAAAGCGACTAAAAAAGTCCTGGAGGATTGAGATTCTTCTTAAATTCTTCAAAACTGCTAAGATTCACATATTATCAACTAAAGTATGTGTGTTGATAACCACTGTTTTAAATAGATATCTACTGATTCGATCAACTCAGTGCTTACCAGAAAGCACTCACTGTTGCTAACACCTTGGGCATTCACAGTGACATTTCAAGAACCTTAATCTTTCAAGGGTTCAGTTAGAAGCCTCCATGCCTTAGATTCACATATTTTCAACTAAAGTAAATGTGTTGATAACCACTGTCTTAGATAGATACCTACTGATTTGATCAACTCAGTGCTTACCAGAAAGCACTCAC
The DNA here is from genome assembly GCF_047967505.1 of Dipteris shenzhenensis. Classification (NCBI taxonomy): domain Eukaryota; kingdom Viridiplantae; phylum Streptophyta; class Polypodiopsida; order Gleicheniales; family Dipteridaceae; genus Dipteris; species Dipteris shenzhenensis. The sequence continues at coordinate 61,614,569 of NC_141596.1, forward strand.
TGTTGCTAACACATTGGGCATTCACGGTGACATTTCAAGCACCTTAAGCTTTCAAGGGTTCAGTTACAAGCCTCCATGCCTTTAAACATTGATTAACAGATGAATAAAGACGAGAAAAAGCATCAAAATTTGGTGACAAAACGAATTTCCTTTCAATGAGAAGCTCAAAAGCAGTCAATAAATTATGACTTGCTTTGGCTTTGACTTCTGATTAATGACTCAGAATACCCCTGCTCTTAATTAGGCCACATGGGAGTACAGAATTTGCAGCAGACTTCTAAATCATCTGAAATGAGTACATCAATCGTACCAAAGGGCCTGCACACACAAAGATGGAATCAGGAGAAAATTGCAGATCCTCGAATTCCTTCCACAAACAGGAGCATGCATGAAACTGCAACAGACTTTATGCTTATTACATAACTTGTGGCACAATATCCTGATTAGATCAGGCCAATTATTACAGTAGTTGGATTTTGGGGAAAACATAGAGAGAACATGTAAGAGTGGTTGATAACCGTGAATCCCTGCAGAGATTGTGATGCCTTACACCGCTGCCCTTATAGATTATGCCCAAGCTCTACAAGACTAAACATTAAAGAAGCAACTGATCCCTTAGAGATCCTCAAACAAACTTGCAGTGTTTACAAAAGTACTCACACATGCATGCACTCAAATACACTTAACACACCTACATATACACATGCATATGCATGTAAATACACCACACATCTGAGCAAATACATGCATGTATGAGCATCCCAAAGGTGTCACTATAATTGACGGGATGCTGCAGCTTGCATTAGATCTATTAAGATGAGGCAAGGTGAAGTGTAAATAATGTTCTCAAGGAGAAATTAGGAGAACCTAAAAGGATCCCTTTAATGTAGGTCTTGTTCGACCCCAATGGTGTTCATAATCTCATCTGTCCATCCTCCACTTGTCCAAACCCTCCCTGATAACTTCCAAGATGATCTCCTGACCATACCCCAACTCTTGCACAGCTCTGATGAGGTGAGCTCTCGCTACTGTGTCAAAAGAGAGGACGAAATGTGAAAGAGAGGGGGAGAGAGAGGTAGGTACCCTTGCGAAAAAAAGCAGCCAAAGGACTGAAAATTTTGCAGTGGCCTTGCAGCTGAGAGTAGGGGTTGAGAGAAGGGGCGAGGAGGAGGCGGCTGAGAGTAGAGGCTGAGAGAAGGGGAGAGGAAAGGTTGAGAGGAGGGGGGCTGAGAGGAGTAAGGGACCAGGCTGGGCTGAGAGAGGCTGAGGTAGATAGGAAGGCTGGAGCAGCAGGAGCAGCAAGAAACAGTGCCAAAATGGGTACTCTTTCGGCAATTTTACCGAGGTCTGCAGGCATCAGGCAGGTACAGAAGCTGGAATCCTAGGGAACCTGTCTCGGAATGCATTCTGGAAATGCCAGAACGGTGTTTCGTCATTTCTGGCCTGGTAAATGTTTTGGAAACATGTCGAGCATTGCAGTGGAAACGGCGTTTTTGCATACGTGCATACATACTTATATGTATGAATGTATACACACACACACACGCATGCAGGCTCTATACAGATGATGTGGTCTTCCTCTCATCCTCAGTAGAGGCCCTCTAGCGACACTTGGATGTACTTCATACTTACTTGAATTTCAACGTTTGTTAAAACCAAGGTCATGATCTTCATTACATCCCAAGCAGCTATGCACAGACATCACTTCACGTGTGATGCATTACCGGTTGATGTAGTTGCATCCTATACATACTTGGGGGTTCTTTTCTCTGGCCAAATCTTCACGATGTGACGAGCGATGCAGACTCAACTGAGTAGGGGACATGCCACGCGTGATAGACTTGAGCAGCAGTGCTTTCACTCTCATTTCCTAGAAGTCTCTTCTCTTTGACTCCTTGGTCCGTCCAACAGTGAAATAAGCTTTATTTTTTCATGCGTTGTGCGTGCTTTGTACTCGGGATGCAAGCATGGGTGAAGGAAGGAGAGACACCCAGCAAAGTCGTACTCTACATTGCACACCCCAAAGCCTATACATCTACATCTCCAGACCACATTCAACATGAATCCCTCTCTCCTCTTTCTTTCTTTCTAGACCCTTCCCGTATCTTTTTATTTATAACAAACCTTTCAACCCTCTAAAAACAGGAGTCATCGTGGAGCTCTTGGGACCCCCCATCTTCCTCTGGTCTCCATAGCAAAGAGGGGTTACATGGCTAAGCAATTGCACATATTTTTGTGGAATTTAAAGTTTTTAAATCACATTTCCCCCCGGCTGCCAAGGATGTGTACATACTTGGCAGACAGAAGAAAGAAAATCACACACATCCAACCATATTATTAAAAGCTGGCTGTACATAATTCAGCACCATTATATATCCCGTCTTGCCTTGAATTTTTTTAACCGGAATCCATTCACCTGTTCAGTGGGCATCTGTTGACCAAGCTGTCTCAGATCATAAGTGTCATTGGCATAGGCCTTTATAATGATGTAAGGCCCTTCCCATCTCACTAAACATTCTTATCAAGCCGATGATCCAACCAGTCGTCATATTTCAGAACTAAGTCCCCTTCCTTAAGAGCTTCTGACTTTATTTGGTCATTCACCCTGGCCTTCATGATTTTCTGCTGTGCCTCATTGGCTAGCATTGCCTCTTGTCGTTGCTCATCCAATCTTTTTAAAGCAAGCAACCTAGTACACATGTCCATATTACGTTCTACTATCATTCTCAGAGAGAGAACTCCAATTCAATTGGTAAGATTGCCACTGTTCCATACACCAAATAAAAGGGAGTGTAACCTCTAGCCACTTTGTCAGTGATACAGTAAGCCCATAGGGCAGTGGGAAGCCATTTTCCCCATTCACTTCTGCTAGTCTCAACCATCTTAGCAATGTATTGCATAGCAGCCCATTAGTTTTCTCCACAAGACCCTAACATTGAGGATAATAGGCTTGAGGAAAATCTTTGTTTTACAGACAATTTAGATAGGAGTATCTGTAGAACTTCCCCGCTAAATGCAGGGCCATGATCCGTCACTATCTCTAGAGGGCATCCAAACTGTGTGCAAATATTCTCAATTAAAAAGTTGGTCACTGTCTTGGCACTAGCATTTATCACCGCTTTTGCCTCAGCCCACCGATATCCCTCTGGCTAACTCATATAGATCTCATCATGGAGATCTCCGTGAAGAAAAGCAGTCTTCACATCCATCTGACATAAATCCATGTCCTCATGAGCAACAAGAGCTAACACTGCTCTCAAAGTAGTCATCTTGACTACAGGGGAAAAAATCTCATCAAAGTCAATGCCCTTCTCCTACTTAAATCCCTTGGCAACCAATCTGGCCTTATACCTCGGTAAAGCATTTGAATCCACTTTGACTTTGTAAACCCACTTGCATGGCAAAACCTTTCTGCCTGCAGGTAGCTGCACCAAGTCCCATGTATCATTTTGAAGTAGGGAGTCCATTTCTGACTGCATGGCTTTCTCCCACTTCCTTTTCTCTGTTCTTCCCATAGCTTCCTTGAAGCTGGAAGGTTCACCACAATCTGTCAGCATGATAAAATCAGCCACATTATTGGCTCCTGGAACAAACCTGGCAGGAGGCCGTTGTATACGGGTGCTCCTCCTAACAAAATGTTCCGGATTAGGCTGCTGTCCAGCCTGTTCGTCATGCATGACGGGTGGCTGTACCACCATATCTGGCTGTTCTACAGCCCCATCTGCTGGCATATCCAGTGGTGCATCATTGGCAAAATTATTTGGCTGATTTTCAGCCTGTATACCCTCTTGAACAGGGTTATCTGCAGCAGCCTGCTGCTGCATATAAATGGGCATTCTTTGCTGTCCAACATCATCATAAATAACCCTCCTGTATTCCACAGGTTGCACGGGTTCCTTGTGTACACTATCCTCTTTAAAGATGACGTCATTGCTGCGTATAATCTTCCGTTTAACGGGATCCCATAACTTGTACCCCATTTCACCTTCGTCACCGTAACCCATGAAGATGCATCTGAAAGACTTTGGGTCCAGTTTGGTGCGCAGTTCTTTGCGTACATGAGCAAAGCACTCGCAGCCAAACACACGTAAGTGCTTGTATGAAGGTGGCTTGCCAGACCACACCTCCTCTGGCACTTTCAGCTCCAAAGCCTTGTTCGGTGACCTGTTAATTAGGTGAACTGCTGTTTGCACGGCTTCTGCCCAAAAGCCATGGGGTAATGCAGCATAAGACAACATACATCGAACCTTCTCCTGAATAGTTTGATTCATCCGCTCACTTACACCATTTTGAGATGCATTATGAGGGGCTGTGAGTTCCTGTTTAATGCCCTTAGCTTCACAAAACTGTACAAAAGCATGTGACACATACTCACCCCCATTATCGGATCTGAGGCATTTCAGCCTACGACCTGTCCGATCCTCAACCTGAGCGACAAACTTCTTGAAAGCATCTAAGGCATCGCTCTTATGCTTCAAGAAATAGACCCACACTTTGCGTGTGGCATCATCAATAAAAGTAATGAAATACTTTGCACCCCCTAGTGATAACTGTGGCATCTCACACAAATCAGTGTGCACTAGATCAAGCGGTGCTCTATTCTGGGGAGTTCTCCTCTTATGAGGAGTCACAGAATGCTTGCCAAATATGCCATGATCACAAGTAGGCAAATCTGAAAAAGAAAGAGACGGCAGATAACCCAAACGTGACAGTTCTTGCATTCCTTTAACAGACATGTGTCCCAACCGGCTATGCCACAATGAAACCTTTGGCAGCTCGGTTATGGCAACAACATGATTACCCACACTGGAAACATAAAGAGGGTACAAGGTATCACTCTTATAACCCTCAGCCACTACAACCTGGCCATCAGTAATCACCCATTTGGAATCCCCAAATGTGGTGTGGTAACCACTGTCATCCAACAAGCCAGTGCTAATCAGATTTTTCTTGATTTGCGGCACATGGCGGACACCATCAAGCATAAATATGCGTCCATCAGGGAATACTATCTGTATACTGCCAATCCCTGCAATCTGACATGCATAGTTGTTCCCAAGATGAACAACTCCATGAGTACCTGTGTAGGAAGTAAACCACTCCCTATGTGGAGTAACATGAAAAGAAGCACCTGAATCCAAGAGCCAGGTGTGCATGTCATGGCCATCAATAACCAAAGTATGTGCAATTACAGCAGAAGAGCATAAAGCATCATGTCTGTCACTGTCACTATCCTCTGCTGCAACATTCACTGCATCCAAGTCATCAGCCTTGGCCTTGCCATTGCCTTTGCTTCCACTGCCTGCATCCTTTGTTTCAGCCTTCTTGGCTTTCTGATCCCGTATGAACTTGAAGCACTTAGACTTCACATGTCCCTTCTTGCCACAATAAAAGCATTCAATATCCTTTTTGCCACGGGACTGACTACGGGATTTGGACTTACTAGCAGATCTCCCCTTCTGCTGAGTCCTGCCTCTATCCTGTACCTGCAAAGCATTTGAAGACTTGCTGCCCATATTATTTTTCCTGCTCATCTCCTCCATAAGGAGAGAGCTCTCCACATCAACATACATAAGAATGACATTTGAATTTGACAGGGTGGTCTTGAAAGTGTCCCAACTCTCAGGGAGGGTACACAACAAGAAGGTAGCCTTGAACTCCTCATCAAGATTCAAACCCTGTGCAATCAGCTGTGTAAAGATGGCATTGAAGTCACTCAAGTGTGAGGTCATAGTTGTACCTTCCTTCATGCGAAGATCAACCAGCTTCTTCAACCAATAAACCTTACTGGCTGAACTCTTTTGGGCATACAACTCTGCTAGCCTCTGCCATAGGCCATAAGAGGTCTTTTCAGCCTGAACATTGAACACAAGAGTATCAGAAATAGTAAGCATGATAGCTGCCCTTGCGGACAAATCAAGCTCTTCCCATTCATCATCTGCCATGTCAGATGGCTTGACACCCTTCACCCTTATGGGCTTAGAAATCTTCTTTAGCAGAAGTACATTCAAACACTGTTTTGCCCATAATGCATAATTGTGTGCTCCTTCCAATTTCTTTATGTTGAGAATTGAAGATTCACTTCCCCCTGATGCCATATCAGATAAGGAAAGTTCCTGACTCCCTGTAAGTCAAAAAAGACTGAATAAAATTCTGATTTCTCAGAAAAAACCTGCTCTATCAAGAGCCAGGAGCACTCACAATAGTGCTGTTTTTACTGTCAAAAAATCTGCAGCAAAACAGAAAATTCCCTCCAGTTACTGTACCTTCTGACACACTGTACCGTGCTCAAATAGGCATAAAAACAGTAATTTCAGAATGCTGCAGCTGCTCCACAAGTGCTTTAACAGTGCATCATCAGCTGACAAAGCACAAAACACTGCTGTCCTGATCACTTCTCCCACCTCAGATGAGGTATTGCACTGATTTAATATGCATAAACCACTTGGCATACACTGTTTTGTTCACTGAAAAAAAAGCTCCAGACACTTCAGCCTGTCACAAACCTGCAACAGAAAAATGGGATAAATCCCAAGCAATCACCCTTCTGCCAAGGGATAAAAGGCATCTGAAGATCTCTGACAGTAACCCAAGTGCTCTCAAGCAAAATCTGGGCAAAAGCCCCTTGATTTGACACCTGTACCAAGTGAAAAACAACCTCAACAATGAGGGATAAGGCATACAATGTGCAAATCTCTCTGACAAAATCAACTGACAGTGTAATGCATATACTGCCCTGTGTAGAAGTGACATACACAGATCCCAACGTACAAACACTCAATGAGGAACCTTTTGAGCACTGTCAACGATGGATAGTTAGGGACCGAGTAAACTCGATGCGCCCTGGCCAAGCGTGGCTCAACTGAGGTTCTCTGAGTGTTGCACAAGAAATGTGACCTGCAAGAAAATGTCACCTCCACACTGCGGAAATCGAGACAAATGTGTGTACTCTGGCACCACACTACCTCAAGGCATACAAAGCATCAACTGCCGGGCAAAAGCCCTATGATCTGCTCACCCGTAAACTGAGATTCAAACCCAGTAAAAGCATATATCCTCTGTCAAATGCATAAATTCCGATATCTGTGCACAAGTTTTCCTCCAAACAGGAGGGAAATAAAAGAAAAGTACTTGCTGTACTTCACGCAATACAATGCACCTCGGGAAACTTCCAAGTCTCCTCGCTGTACCTGCTGTACTTTTCTCGAAATTTGAGATTTTCTTCTTCTTCCTCCTCGAATGCTTCCTAGGCTTGCGTGCCTAGATGCCTGACGCTGCTCCCAACTCCCTGTCGCAGTTCGTACGACGGTCCGTACGGTACGGTCGACAGTACGGTGTTCGTACGGCTGTACGGACGGCCGTACGTCCGTACACAACTGTACGGCTGCTTGCGCCCACGCGTGCGCTGCCTGCGCTACCTCTCGTCGCCCCGCGTTGCTGTCCCGCGCCGCCCTGCCCTGCTCACAGACCCGCTGCAGCCCATGCGCGCTGCCCTGCTCACCCGCGTGGGCTGCCGGTGCGCTGCCTCGATCTGCTGCCCGGGCTGAGGATAGGTAGAGGTAGAGGGGGAAGAGAGAAGAGAGGCTGGCTCTGATACCAGTTGAAGGGGAAGGTAAGGTGAAGAAGAACAACAGGGAGAGAGAGAGAGAGAGGAGTGACACTCAAGATGCGGGTGTGAAGTGATGAGCCACACCACAAACTCTTAAGTTTTATTAGGATTAGGTTTTTACCCTATGACTGTCTTAAGACAGTCATAGGTGTCATATCTTTAATAAAGGGGTGGCAATGTGCCTTTACCCCAACACACACATCCTCATGGCAGGCCTCCATCACTTTTTTTGCTTCTCATGTTCCAATCACTCTGCGTAAAATCATATCTTTGCCTATCTTATACCCCTAACAGTGTATAAGGCTTGGCCTTTTCTGACTTCTTCCTTTGCTCATTCTTTGGCATATCCTCAGGGAACTTCCCCTCTTGCAGATAATTATATACATCCTGCAAATCTTCCAACCATGTTTCCAGGAGTATAGCATTCACTACTACTAATTTAATTGCCTCTTGGGCTAACGCATCAGCCCGCATATTCTGCTGCCTTGTAATGTGGAGGAATGAACTCGCTTTTAGCTGTTTACATAGCTGCTTTGCCTCCTCCTGTAAAGGCTTGAATGTTTCATTCCGCACCTGCCATATTCCCTGCATTTGGGATATTACCAAGAGAGAATCCCGCCACACAGACAGCCCTTGAATTCCCATTTGCTGACTGTATTTTAGACCAATTAGGGCTGCATACTCAGCCTCATCGTTTGAATTCACGCAGCCAATTTCTCTCCCTTGTGCTACAATCTCCTGCCCCTTGGGATCACATATACAAATCCCAACACTTCATCTTCCTGTACTTCTTTGAAAATATCCATCAAAGTATAAAGTATGCACTGGCTGTATCACTTCTTGACCTTGCCATGTGGGCTGTACAACCTGTTCCTTTATGTTCCCTTTGACCTGATTCTCGATTTCCTCTGCTACTTCTTTCCCTTAGTACTACCATTCTGCATTGGTGTGAATGCTCGTTTAGTAGCTCCACCCTTACAGCTCATTTGTACCAGGATTTTCAGTCTCATAGACCCATCAGTCTTCCGAAGACTTTAATAAACTTTCTTTCTTTATTTCTTTCTCCCTGTGATTATATCTGCAAGGGTAGCATGGGTAGGATGCTCTGTCCTAAAGGAGAATTGAAATTCCTGCAACTCAGCTAGCCACTTTACAAACCTCCCAGCAGGATTTGGATTTTGGCAAGATATGGCATAATTACCGAATCTGCCAAAAAGATAAAGGGTTTGGGCAGCAAATAGGACCTGAATTTACGTACTACATCATAGACAGCCCTTGTTTTTCTATCTCAGAATGCCTCCTCTCAGCATCCATTAAATGGCAGCTTGCATAATAGATGGGGTGCATGTAACCCTTTTCTCCTGTCTGCAGTAAAATGGTGGCTACTGCATCTTCCGTCACACTAAATCCTTTCCCCAATCAGGAGGCATATGAACTGACCCTCTTTTTAGCATTTGCTTCACTCCCTCGAATGCTTCTTGGGCCTGGTCTGTCTACATAAATTCAATCTTCTTCTTTGCCAACTGATGCAAAGGATAAAGCTTCTGTGCCAACTCCCATAAGAACCTCCAATAATATGTGACTTTCCGCACAAAAGTCTTCAATTGACGGGCTGTTCTTAGCACCCGCAGATCCTCTATGGCAAAAACCTTTTCAGGATCCTCTCAATCCCCTTTTGTGAAACATGTCCGAGCAACTTCACCTTATCCTTTGCAATATGGCACTTGAGAGGATTTAGATTGCCTCGAGCATCATTTATTCTTTGAAGTGCCAAACGAGTCTTTTCCATATGCTCTGCTTTAGAGCAATAGATGCAAAAGTCATCTATAAAGACGTATGAATTTGCTTAAATAGGGCTCAAACACCTCATTCATAAAGTTCTGAAAGGTAGTCTCCTCTCTTTTTTGGCAACCATTTGGTACTTGTCTATCCATGGCTGCCCACAAAGGACTACCAAAGTCTTATTCATCATAGATGCCCAATTTGGATTGAGGTGGTGGACTTGCCTTTGTATTGTAGACCTGCACTACCTTACTTGGCTGAAGCATTGGGAAAAGTGGTATGTCCCCCACATGCTCTTGGCAATGTGAATCGTTTGTGTGTCTTATGGGATACCGACAGACCCACTCCATCCTATATGGCTCTGCATGTTGAAATGGAGGTATGCCATCCTAGCAAGTGTTCTTTAATTTGAAATGGAAAAAATTTACAAGGTCTTTTTTTGAATGTGGCGAATTTGTCCACATGTATTGTTCAAGCCCCCTCCTGCGCAGCTGCTCGCCCAAACGAGGCTTCTTTGCCAAAGCCGGCTCCAGTGCCACGCACTCATGCCTCAAGCAAATGCATCACCCCATTCAGCGGTGGACAAAGGCAAGGCCAACATGGTGGTTAACTCTTCCACGATAGGAGATAAAATGCCAACTGAAGAGGAGGCTACTTAATCGGATTGGCAGACCCCCAAAAAAGTTTTCCACCCAAGGACAGTAGCGAATAGAAATTGGACTGAAATGCATCTTCTTCCAAGGACAATTTGGTAGTTGATGGATTTGGGGTAGGCAAGCTTTGGTCTAGAGTTGTTCGAACTGATTCGTTTTGTTTACCGCTTGTGACAGCTATGCCTTTTGATAATCAAGTCTCTTCTCCTGCTTCTGTTTCCAGTGAGGATCATGGAATTACATACCAAGACTATGCTAGCCCACAGCAGCTTGGTGCGGCCATGCAGCAATAATGTTGGGGTTATGAGACATCCACTTACTTGTACATATGTACATACAGCTCAAATGTCTTACATATAATGTTCAGGGCCTCTACAACATAAATAAATGGAGGCTTCTTTGGGATTACATCACCGTTCATAAGATGCATATTGCCTATTTGCAAGAGCATAATCAACACTCTTTTGTGGGCCGTGAAGGTTTCTTTGCGGGATTCCACATCTTTTTTGCTGGTCGTACTTCTTATTGAGGGGTTGCCATGCTGGTCTATTACGATTTGCAGCCACACTTGATTTATAATGATCCACATGGTCGTTTTCTTGTTGTCAAATGCACTTTGAATGGGGTTACTTATGAATTTGCCTCGCTTTATGCCTCTTCTACACCTACAGTGCCGGCTGAAATGTGGCGTAGCTTGGCTGAGTATCCATAGGGGGCTAATACATTCATATGTGGAGATTGTAACAATTCTCTTGGCATTCATGACAGTAGTACTCATCATTCTCATATGATGCAAAGGGAAAAGGATGCCTGGACACATTTGTCTAACTCTTTGCGTTCATGCGATTTATAGCAGCATCTCATGTCGGATACGGCTCGCTTGGATCGATGGTACATGCTCCATGAGGCACAGTTTGTGACATGCAGTTGGATTATATGATGCGTTTATTTGATCACTTTCCGCTCTATATGACCTTGAATTTCGGTCTTCCAATGATTGATGGGCAGTCGCATCACAAAAAAATTCTATTGGTCAATAATTCTTATATGAAGCACCACACCTTTCAGGTGATGGTCAAGGCTCTCATTCGTCGAGTCCTTTTGCAAACTACTGTTATTGCGGATTGGGCATGGGACTATTTTGCTAGGGGCATGTAGGATCTTATCAAAGAATATGGAAAATGTTATTTAGGTGACCTGCGTCACAAAGTGATGCATGGAAAGGCCTTAATTCTGCATCTTACTCCTCTGGCGCAGCAATGCCAACTGTCCATGGAAGCCAATCTGCTTTTCAAGGAGCTCTTCAATGCTTGGCTGAAAATGATCATTGCAAACTGAGAACATGGCAGCTGCATTCTCGCCAAAAATCCATGCAAGACATAGGCTGCTCATCAAAGGTTTTCTTCAAAAGTATTCATACTTTCGTCGCATGAATTCTTTACATCGGGTGCTGTGTCCAAATGACTCGTTGACGATAAAATAGGCATCAGCTCGATGATGTAGTGCATACATACTTTTCGGATATGTTTTCAGCCCTTCCTTCTATGTCACATGCAGAGATTGATGCTCTAATTGTTTTTCTTAGCCATGTTCAACCAATCCTCTGTCAGGAGGATGTAAATAAGTTGGAGATGTCTTTACAGATGTAGAATTGAAAGCAGCTTTATCCAAGTTGGGGCGCTCTAAATCCCCAGGTTGGGTTGGCCTTACAGTTGAATTTTTGCTGAATTTTGGGATCAACTCAGCCCTGTTCTTTTGCATATGATCTATAATGCTTGGTGCTCTAGCTCTTTGCCTTCACTATGAAAAAAAGGGCTGCTGCGTTTGACCAAAAAAACGATTGTGTCAATATCTCTCAGATTGGAGGCCTGATGCTTGTCATTTATAAGTTGGTCTCTAAAATGTTGGTTATGCGAATATCTCATTTTCTATTTATGGGTTTGCACCTTGCTCAATATGGATTCATGCCTCGTAGGCAAATCATGGACAATATTGCAAATGCCTACATAGGCATTGAATATGCCAAATACACTCAGCAGGATGTTTTGATTATGCATATTGATATTGAAAAAGCCTTTGACACGGTCAGATGGGATTTTATTGCCAATGTCATGCAACAGTTGGGCTTTGGTCCCAGAACGCAAAACGAGGTTTATTGGTTTTGTGAGGATGCCACGACCTCTTACCTTTTATCTGAAGCTCTTTCTTCTTCTTGGACTTTGTGTCGTTCTGTTCAGCAAGGCTGTCCCTTGGTGCCCTGATTTTTGCAATTGCTACACATCCACTATTGATGCATATAGAAGCCTTGGTTTCACAGCACTCTTTGCTTATTGAATTTCCTAGAGGCACTCCTTTTGTAAGCCAAGCTAATGCTGATGACTCCTTCTACGGAACTCGGAGGATGATGTTAGGCGTCTCATGCAAGCCTTGAATTTATTTGCCCTTACAAGTGGGCTGAAAGTAAATTTCAGCAAATCAAAACTTTTGCTGCGTGATTGTGATTACATCGTCGGTTTTGGCCCAATCTCTTGCTTCCTCCTGATCATTTGGGTTATCCTATTGGTTGGCACATCTCTTTGCCACAAGAGAGACTTGGGTGTTACAAAAGCTGTTTCATAGGCTAGATACTAAAAATAATCAACTTGGCCACTGCACGTACGTCTTCGGATTGTACCGATTGTTCTCATGGCTTATGTTCAGTTCTATTTACCGCTCATTCCTTAGTCTGCTTTGTATATTCAAAAATTTATCACTATAGTTATGGAATGCCTTTGGTGCACCCAGACATGACCGCAAGGCGCTTAGTCTCCTTAAATTCAACTATGTTTTCGCCCCGGATGCATGGGGGCCTAAACATTCTCAATATTCACATTCACATGTTGAATTATACTTTCCTATATGGTTACCTCTATCCGCACAGATGCTTTTGGCCACTGGATTCCGGCTATTGCAAATGTTATTTTCAGTCATTTACAAGGTCAGATTCCTGGCTGTCTTTTCTCTACTCATCTCATAAATGATTGGCAGCAACTTTTAGATCATTTGCATTGGTCGGGTAGCCCTACGGATCCTACTAACACCCTCCTTTTGCAGAGTATACACTAGAGCCAGGTGTTCGCTTCTCCTTTGGCACATCTTGAGCAACGAAAAGTGTATTTTTTGCACCGCTGGGATTTCAGAGTGGATGATGTGGTGGATGGTCAAGATTCCGCCCTCTCTTTTCCACATTCCAAGAGACAATTTTGCTTGGGTTTACATCACAGGCCTATTTGACATACTCTCTCTAATATGTTTAAACCTTTTTTGCTAGCCCCTTGACTATTTACTAGGCTTTGTGGTCGTTATATCATGCTCATAACATTCGACTAGATGAGCACTCTCGGTTGGATATTTTTATTTCTTCCGTTCTTCCTTGCATCGATAGGCAGCTATGAATGGATATTTTTTTGAATGAATACTGCTTTTTACAACAAAAAGTGTATGGGTGTGTGCGCGGGCGTGTGTGTATGTGTTCTACTATTTCCGCATGTCACTCAGGCAATCCTTTTATGATTGCATGTCTATTTGTCAGATAGATTACACTGTTTACTTGTCTTACAATGAAATTTTCTGATTTTGTATTTTGCTACTCTCCACTTTGGGAGCACCCTCTTGTAATATAAAAGTACACGGTGATAAGACAAAATCTGTATCAAGTTTTTTAGCACTGTATATAGCTGTGGGTAGGCACATAGTTGTACACATCTAGGGTAGGTGTGGGCTTTTGGCATTTGTGGATTTTTCTTTCACAAGCATGATGGACTGATGTATATTTTTTTGAGATAATAAAGTAGGTTTTGCAGGGACTTCATGGGAAATGATGAAATGCAATGTGGTTGTACCATACTTCCAAAGCAAGGGTGTCCAGTGTGTGGTCAAATGGAATGTTTTTAGGGTCATGTAAAGTCAAATCATGAAGGGTTTTTTTATGTTTTCCTGAGTCAATGTGCACTTGCATGTTACAGGAATTTGATATGTTATGGTGTCCATGTCAAGGGGCTTTTCATGTGTGCACGGGGGTGCATGCAAGCTTTTATGTGCATGCTAATGTGTGTGGGAATTGTGTGACTAAAGGTCCAAAATGTGCATTTAACGTGATTTGGGGGAAATGTCTTGAGAGTGGTAAAATGTCACTGATGAGGTGGCAAATTAGGCTGAGGTGGCTGGACTGATTAGGAAGGCATCTTGCTCATGCAAAGGTGGCTACGTGATGGATGAAGGGATGCTTCTAATCGACGAGCTGGACGTAGATGAAGGTGACAGCTTGCAGGAGAATTCGAGAAGGAGATCGTGGGCACACGGAGGATGATCACGTAAAGAATGAGAGGGTGTGGCCATGGTGAGCAAAAGAGAGCTTGATGACGGTAGAGGCGTCGCCATAGAAGAAGCAGGAGGACCTTGGAAGAGAAGGGAGCTTCATGAGCTCTGAGAACAAGGGTAGCCTTGCATCGGGTGACGTGCGTGGGTTGAGGGCTGGAAAGAGCTGTACGGGCTTTGTACAAGCTGATGCAAGGGATCGTGTACGGGAGGAGCAATTGAATGCCAGCTAATGCTGCTGATATAGCGACGTACAGACGGACATTAAATTCTACGTACGGGCTGGTACGAAATCTCAAGCGTGGGCTTGTACAGGCTGCAGTACGAGTTTGTACGGGCCTTAATTGCTGATTGGTACGGGCTGGTAGTATGGTGCCTTGATTGCAGGCTGTACGGGCACGTACGGGTCATTAAAGATGTCTTCTACGAGCTGTACGGAGGATGGTCGTCATTAAATGCAAGCTGTACGGACTACTGTGCATGGTTGTACCGGGTGTAAGTACCTGCTGTCGTACGTATGATTGTACGGCTGCTTGTACGGTGAACGTACCTGCAGGTTTACATATGATTGTACCCGCTAGTTCTTTTGGACAGATTGTGGGCACGAGGGTCATAGGCTGGCCGTTGCCTCAAGTTGTGTACTCATGGTTGGGCAGTGTTAAATGCTAACTACCTGGGAGTGAGCAAAGCAATAATTACATAAGAATGCACACAGAGGTTATGCTTGGGGGTCTTGCTGGCCATTGAGCAGTGGGCTGTGGGTTCATAGTATTCTGAGGCTGACTGTTTTCTGAGCTTTTTTGGGGGAAGTTCAGTTCTAAGTTCAGTCTGTTTCAGGCTGTGTCTCTTTCAAAGAGTCTGTGTGTTCCTGTGTGTGTGTTCTAGTCAGATTGTGTGGGATATTAACTTGTTATTTTTGTGCTCTGGATATCTGCTCTGGAACTTGGTTCATAAGCTCATCATCTACGAGCCCACATTGCAGCTGATCCCTATGAAGTCTCACCTATCTGACGTGGTGAAGTACATAATTCCTAGTTGTCTTTCCATTTTTTCCTTATCAACGGATTTCACTTTTTTTATTTAAATGTGTGTGCGCACGCGCGTGCTCCTGGAGGCATGGCAAGGTGAAATTAGTTCCAAAAAAATGCTTGTGTGAATCCTGTTTTGATTGGAGACCAATCACTCTGATGCCTGTCATTTACAAACTTCTTGCTAAGATGATTGTGCAAAGGGTTAAAGGATTACTGCATGAAGGGTTACATCCAAGGCAATATGGATTTGTACCTCGCAAGCAAATGGATGCGTCAATTTCACGAGCAAAAACCTATGAGCAGGTTTATCTGAGCGTGTTTTTCAAGAGATTTTAAAATTTGTATTTCTTTAGGAAACATGGTTTTTACACTTTTATTTCACTAGAACTAGATCCCTTTTTCATAAAAATATATAGACTAGTCACTAATTCATTTTTACATAACATAAATTTTCTTATTCATAGACATCCTTTTGTACCCCTGTTATTACCTTAAAATAGTGTTCAAAAATAACTCCTTTTATAAACATCCCTCATAATCACTCTCAAAATATTAATATTATACATATATAATTACTTATTAAACACCTTTATATCATATGGCAATATCTTTCTAGTGTTTTTATAGCATAAATAACAAGATATTTATGGACATGTTTCTAAAGAAGTTTAAATAACTATAAATAAGTATTAACTTGGGCTTATATATCACTCTTATAAAATACATGTAATATTTAATACTATATATGCAAGATTTTTCAAAATATAACCCTATAGATGTGCTCAAATGGGATTTTCCGATCAATTTGAGTGGTTGAATGACTATATTTGGACATTGGATGTGAAAGTTATGTCACTTTTAAAAGTGCTACCCAAGGTACCTTGAAAGACCTACTTCGAAGGGGTTTCGCTGGCGAAACTGCCTTGATGGTTTGCTTCAATGAGTTTTCTTTGGAGAAACCCTTTCATGAAGATATGTTGAGAGAAGTTTTTCAATGTCACCTCCTATTAAGTAAAAATTGTAAGAAGGATCATAAGGAAATTCTCATAGAGAAGTCTACTCTACATGTAAGTTTCTTCAAAAGCCATCCCATTATGTTCTCACCATTCCCAAAGATTCACGTAAATATAATAGGCATTTCTATAATACTTTGCATATTTCGAAGTGAAACTATATTTTCTTCCGATCCATTTTTGCCATATTTTTGCATAGTTGAATGCTTTTTTTTTCCTTCACTCGAACGCTCGGAAAATGCTCATCCCCCAAGTAAATCAATGACAATATTTCTAATGCTCTGATTGCCATTGAATACGCAAAGTATACTTCGCAGCATGTTTTGATCATGCAAGTGGAAAAAGCATTTGATACTATTCACTGGGACTTTATTTCTAATACCATGTCCAAGTTGGGATTTGGACCTAAATTGATCCAAGTGATCTATCTTCTATATCCAGCTTCTACTTCTCAATGCTTAATTAGCAGACACTTGCCTAGACTCTAGGCCTTGGACTTTGTTCATATCAGTGCGGCAGGGTTGCTCTCTCAGTGCTTTATTATATGCCATTGCTACACATCCCTTGTTGTTATATATGGATTATCTCACTGGTTTGGGACAGCTACATGGTCTTCAACTCCCTGGAGCTCAACCTTTCTTAGCACAGGCATACGCTGATGATTCTTTTTTCATGCCACATAATAGCCCTGCTGAACTTAGACTTCTCATGAGGACTCTTTCTGATTATGGATTGGCAGCTGGTCTGAATATTAATTTTGATAAATCCAAACTTTTGCCGTTGAAAGCATGTGATTGGCATTCGCTTATTTGGCATGGTCAGATTTTACAGCCAGATCTGATTGTCAGACATTTGGGCTATCCTATGGGCTGGAATATCACTATAAAACAGCAAATGGTATGGGTGTCTGACAAACTTTATCAGAAATTGGATTATTGGAAATTATCCACATGGCCTCTGCATGTTCGACTCAAGATTGTTCAATCTATTGTCATAGCTCATGTTCAATTCTATCTACCACTTTTACATTGGAATTCCAAAAACATAGATGCTTTCATGTCGCATGCAATGGAGCTCTTTTGGAAGACAAATCTTGCAGGAAGGGCTTGAGGCTGTTAAAGATGCCTTTTGTATGTTCTCCCAAGCTACATGGGGGTCTCAACATACTTAACATTCATTTTCATATCTTGGCCAGAAAGATTACCATGCTTCCTACCTTTTTTCAGCAAAAACAGCTATGGGCTATCATGCTATCTGCTATGTGTATGAACATGACACATGCTTATGGGGATTGGATTACAGATCATTGGGACGTGGTCATTGGCAAATTTCAGGGAAAGATTTATGTTTGTCCTTACTCATCTTCATTACTTCAAGATTGGAAGCGCGTGCTTTCTAAAGTTAAATGGTCTCCTGTTAATTCAGCTCAGCCTAACTCACTTCGTCAAGAAAGCATACACTGGAGTTTAGCATTTGACACCCGTCTTGCTTTACAGGAACCGGTTCGGGCATACAATCTTATGAAGCTTGGGATTCATTACATTGCAGATGCAATGGATGATCAGGGATATATCTTATCATTTCCAGATGCCTGTCATCATTTTCCTCTTGGTATGCATCATTGACTTGTATGGAGGAAAATAAGTGATTTGTTGCAGCCCTTCCTTCCAATTCCTCCATGTGATGGTTCTCATAGACTTCAAGATTGGCATCTGGTGTCTGATACTCTAGGATTACACCCGCTTACTTTGCAGGCTCTTACTTGTATGCAATCTTATAGGCTGATTTTGCCTCCTCCATGGATTGTCCAGCATGGGAATGCTCTTTGGCATCTGCACAAACCTCTTTCCTGATGGAAGTCAAATCTCAAAGTCTTGTGGAGAAATAAGCTACCTAAAAACGACGACTGTTTCTTTGGAGATGTTTGGTGGGCATTTTTTCAATAAGGGTCACTTTGGCTAAGCGCAGGATTGCAGCTGCTCATTGTTTGAGATGTTCCAGTTATAAGACTGTTCTACATCTTCTGTGGTTCTGTCCTCACTCCAGAGCTCTCTTGGATCATATTTCACACTGTCTTCATCTATGTTTTCCTACTCATGGATTTGGGAAATATTTCTGGATCTTCAGGAGGTTGACTCCAGCGCAAGCTCAATACTCTCTCTTTTTTCATTGGGTTAGATTTTGGGCACTCTGGACTGTTTGAAAACAAAGAAATCAGGTTTTCTTGGGGAAACCATTGCTCCAACCTTACAAGTTTTTCAGAGCCTCATTACGACAATCTCTGTATGATGCTTGTCGTGAGAATGACTTGGATGTATCTTCATCAGAGGCGTTTTCCCACTGCTTCTGATTTTTCTGAATAGTCTATTCTGTAGAATATTCTCATTGTAAAAGGCTTTTCTAATATAAATACAGTGGTTTCACCAAAAAAAGTATGTGTGTGTGTGTGTGTGTGTGTGTGTTTGTGGTGTGTGTGTATGTGTTTGTGTTAGTCACATGTGTGGAAGCACAGTGTGTGAGAGAGAGATCCCGTGCTAGCCCTCGTGCTCCCATGCTGCAGCTGCTTGTTTCTCCCTCAGTTTGACACCCTTGAGGTTCTGTTTGACGCCCATTTTGTGTCCGTACGCTCTGTCAAAAAATTCGAGGAAAAAAAATCGTACTGTTAAAAATCCGTACGAATTTGCCCGTACAACCAAGAAAAATCCATACAGTTTTGTCCGTACGGTCATGAAAAATCTGTACAGTTTTGTTGTCACAAAATTCAAAAAAAAATTAAATTAAAAAAATCGTACTGTCAAAAATCTGTACGATTTTGTCCGTACAGCCGGGAAAAATCAGCACGCTTTTGTCCGTACAGTTTTGTACTTGCTGTGCTTTCCTCCTTGTAAAGCGTTGCTGCTTCCAAGCCTTTTCCTTAACTCGAATGGTGGATTATTCCTATGAGAAACCTTTCACAAAGACAAGTCGGTTTCCAACAAGAAACAAAAACAGGTGATGGATTCAGATGATTCCCTTCATGACTCTGCTGAGGCTCAGCTTGTTTGTGAGGTTATGCATGAAGGGTTTGAAGACACCCGCAAAGGTTGGAAAGATCCACTTCCCACCACTGGCATTATGGTGGAAGTGGATGATATATTTGATCCAGTTAAGGAGTATGCAAAGCATGTCATTATAATTTTCTTCCCAGGACGGATGCTTGCTACAGCAGATGTTGGGAATTGGTTGACTCGAACCCTGGGTGGTTCTTATGTCAAAAAAGTTCATTATGTAGCGAGGAGCTTTTTTGAGATCATCATGGCTGATGAGGAGCACCGTCAGATTTTGTTGGAGCACTCTCCTCTCTTCTATGGCCAACAAATGGTCCATGTCCTGCCCTGGTCTCCCACCCAAGATTATCAGGCATTGATTCGGCATCATTGCCCTGTTTGAGTAGAAGTTGTGGATTTTCCTCAATGCTTGTCTTCTCTTCTACCTAAAATTGCAGCTTCCCTCAGTAAGGTGGTATGTCCACCGCGACCCAATGGAAATTCAAATCGCTTCTGCATTTTGTGGGATACGGATCATCCCACTCCAGCTTCATATTCGGTTACTATGAATAATGTTTCCATGGGGAGTGCCTTTTACAAGCTCAAGTGGGGGCTGTTTGCAGGTGCTTGCTTTGAATGCAAGCAATTTGGGCACATGGCTTCACAATGCCCTTCCCGAGCTCCACGGATGCCAATGCAAGCTGAAATGGTTCAGCCTTTGAATAAGAATGCAAATGCCTCTTCTATGGTCGAAAACAAAGGGGTCAAACAGTTTTTCTTTGTTCAAGACAAAGGCAAAGCCCTGGCTGTCTCAAATGGTAATGCTTCTTTTCCTGTGCCTTTGTCCTCTCCACCTTAGGGGAAGAGGGAAAAAAATTTTGACTGATGGATGGCAAACTCCTCGCAAAGTGATCTCCCCCAAGCGACCTTTGCCTTCTCAAACTTGGAGTGGTGCATCCTCTCATGGGAAAACACCTGCTGAAAACTCTAGTATTGGCTTGACCTGGGCTGCTGTGACTGCAAATCGGACCTTGTTTCCTGAAGAAGTTGTTGCACTTTTGTCCTCTCCTTAGGCTAATGCTTCATCCCAAGATAGAGGCCCGGACATTTAGGTGAAAATGCAGACAACCTGTCCCAAATGTGTGATGGTCGCAAATGGAAACTGGTCTGGATGTATATCAAGCAATTGTAGCCTAATATAGTTGCTTTGCAAGAGCATAATCAGCATATGTATGCTGGTCAGATAGGCCATTTTGCTGGTTATGATATCTTCTATGCTAGAGAGCACTCCTTTTCTGGTGTGGCTTTTTTGATAAAGCACGACCTTCAACCTGTTGTGGCTCTCAATGATCGCCATGGTAGATGGATTATTGTTCAATGCCTTGTTCAAGGAGAAATTTTTGAATTTGCATCGGTTTATGCCCCCCAATCTTCTCATGATAGAGCTTTGATATGGATTGCCATGCATACTTATCCATGGCGACAACATGCCTTCATTTGTGGTGACTTTAATAATGCCCCTCAATCGGGTGACAACACCTCAAGCCACACTCATATGTCGGCTTCTGAAACACAGGCATGGTTTGATTTTTTGCTTCAGTTGCGCCTGATTGATCTCTGGAAGGAATTACAGCCCATGCTTCCGGGCTATACCTTTTAGCATACTGCTCAATCTTCTTATCAGGCACGCTTGGACAAATGGTATCAGGTTGATCCACAGCATTGTGATGCCTTTACTTGTCAAATTTGGGTTGATATCGGATCATGCTCCTCTTTGGTTGAGGCTTTCCTTACATGAATTTCCCACTGACAGAATGCCTTGCCGAAGGCTTGTGCTAATTAATAATAGTTATCTGGAGCATGCTAACTTTAAAGCCTTGGTCTCTGATGCTATTCAACCTCTCTCTCGTCAGATACACATTGGTTTGGATTATGCCTCGCAGGCTTTTGTTCCTCGGATGCAAGCAGTTATTTGAGATTATGGCAAATCCTATATGCAAGCCACAAGGGAGACTATAGCACATGCCAAATTTACTTGTCAGAGTTTGACTGAGCTTGCTCATCTTTGCCCTTTGTCTTCAGAGGAAAGCATGCTCTTATGTCAGGCTCAATTCTCTCTTCAATCCAATGATCACAGAAATCTTGCTAAATGGGAAACCCGATCCAGACAACAGGCTTTTTTGGATAAAGGCTGCTCTTCCAAGCAAATTTTTAAGAGTTTACACTACAAAAGACAGGCTGCCAATATTTGTCGGATCCGGATGCTTGATGGTTCTTGGTCAACATCTCGTTCAGAGCTTGCTGATTTATGTGTGCAGCACTTCTCCACTCATTTTGAGCATGTGGATACTCTTTCTCCTCGGGTCATGTATGCACGTCAGCTTCTTATGCAGCATATTCATCCAATTCTGTCTAATGCTCAGGCTTTGAAACTTGAACATCCCTTCACTCAAAGAAAATTGTCTGATGCACTGAGATCCTGTGGCAGATGGAAATCTCCAGGACAGGATGGTCTCATTGTTGAATTCTTTCTTGCATTTTGGGATCTTCTTAAATTCACCTTGCTGCAAATGGTAAATACAGCATGGCAAAATCAACAGATGCCTGTGTCATGGAAAAAGGGTCTTCTCAAGCTGATTCCAAAGAAGCAGCTATGTGATTCACTTGGTGATTGGAGGCCAATCACGCTCATGCCAGTCATTTACAAGATCATTGCCAAAATGGTGGTTGATCGGATTAAAGGTTATTTGCATGATGGGTTGCATCCCTCCCAATATGGCTTTGTTCCACGTCGCCATATCACATATAACATTGCCAATGCTTATATTGGGATTGAATATGCCAAATACACACAGCAGGATGTTCTATTCTTGCAGGTAGATATTGCAAAATCCTTTGACACAGTTCAATGGGATTTCATCTCGTAAACTATGCGAGCTTTGGGGTTTGGACCAAAAATGCAGCAGGTTATTTACTAGCTTTACAGAGATAGCAATGCGGCTTGCATTCTTTCTGGGGATATCTCTGATGAGTGGACTCTTCGTTGTTCGGTCCGTCAGGGATGCCCTCTCAGTGCTTTACTGTATGCCATTGCTACTCATCCTATGCTGCAATATATTGATCATCTTGTGGCTACAGGATGTTAATCTCAACATGGTTGCTCAAGCTTATGCTGATGATTCTTTCTTTACCCCGAAGAATACACCCCATGATCTTGGTGCCTTGATGCAGGTCCTCTTTGTTTATGGTTTGACAGCTGGTCTTCATGTTAATTTTCAGAAGTCTAAGCTGCTCCCTTTGCATTCCAAAGACTGGCATAGTCTATTATGGCCCGGGGATATCATTCCACCCACTCAGTTTGTTCGTCATCTTGGTTACCCTTTGGGGTGGGAAGTCACTCGCTGACAACAAATTGATTGGATTTTTGCTAAGCTTCGGAAAAAGCTTGAGTATTGAAAACTGGCAACCTAGCCTTTGCACGCTCGTCTTCTAATAGTGCAGTCCATCCTTGTGGCATGTATTCAATTTTACTTGCCATTGATCATGTTCACTAAGGCAGATCTTACATCTTTCATGTCTGTCTTTATGGAAAACTTTTGGAGATCTAAACATGGTAGAAAAAGTCTTAGGGTGCTTTCGATGCATCACATTTGTTCTCCCAAGATGCATGGTGGATTGAACATCACGGATATTCATGTGCATATTCTTGCCCACAGGGGAAAAATCTTGCTGCAATTTCTGCAAGGTGATCAGCCTTGGGCTCTTATAATTGGGACTCTGATCACTCATATCAGTATTTCTGTGTTTGGTCATTAGCAACTCAATCAATGGGATTTCTTTTTTCGCTACACTGATGGCACTTTGTCTGGCTGCCCTTTTGTCTCCCGCTTGCTTCTTGACTAGAAGCATGTTCTTTCTCATCTGGAATGGAATGGACGGCAATCTTTGCTTGGGAATTCTTTGAGAGCTGAAAGCATTCACTGGTCGAAAGTCTTTCACCCTCCCTTGGCTTTATAGGAACCTCGACGTTCCTACTTTGTCTCATTTAAAGGCATCACCTCGGTTGCTGATGTTATAGATGATGCTGGTACTGTGCTCCCCTTTTCTCTAGCAGCCACTACATATGGATTGGGCTCTCATTATCATCCTTTGTGGCGACAAATTACTTCTATGCTTTCGCGTTTAGTTCCGATTCCTCCTTTGGAACTCCAGGACCGGCTGGAAGATTGGACTTTGACTTCTCAAGGATCCTCTTCTCGTCCTTTGAGGCTATCTCAGATCGTTGTACCTGCAGTATATAAAATCCTTTTGCCTCAACCTTGGGTTTCAGAGAGAGGTGATTCTGTTTGGCGAATGCATCACCTAGCCAGTGGTGGAGGAAAAGATTACAGCAGCTTTGGGCCTATAAAGTACCCCTTCGACAACAGGTTTTCTTTTGGCGAGTTCTTTTGGGAGTGTTTCCATCTGGACAGCTATTAGCTCATCAACACATTGCTCCTACACTTTGCCACAGATATTCTGCTTCTTCGGAGACTGTGCCTCACTTGTTTTGGCATTGTCCGTGCTCTCGTGATTTTTTTTATCTGCTTCGACAGCACCTACGAGCAAGATTCCCATCTATTCCATTTGGGAAGTTCTTCTGGCTATTTGGGTTTCATCCATCCAGACCGGAGTTTCATCTTTTCTTCGTTTGGGTTCGCTACTGGGTACTATGTGTCACCACAATGTAAATATCCTAAGTCAAAGTACAGTTGACCATTTATTTGATCATAATTAAAGAGTTTTATATGTGTTAATTACGGTCAAAGAGTCATTTTAATGGTCAAAGGATTGACTACGGTCAAAGATACTTGACTCTAGTCAAGTAAACCTGACTACGGTCAGGGAGTGTTGACTTCGGTCAACAAGACTTGGCATGCGCCAAGAGGGGTTAACCCCGGTTAACCAAGATGTGCCAACCTCGGTTGGAGAGACTTGGCTATAATTAAGGCGCCTTGACCCTTGGTCAAAGCTCTTTAATTATAATCAAGAGTGTTGACTCCGGTCAACCAGAGAAAATATATATATTTATTTGTATATATATTTGTTTAGATGTGCACATGTGTTCAGTGGGGACGCCCACCGTGACTAGGATTAGTCCACAGTGTGTTATTTGCATGCAAAGCGCTAACAATTAATGGGTACCATGGTGGTGCGCTTTAATTAATTGTTGCAGGTACTAGGAAGGATTATTTTTCCTAAGCGAAATGGGAGCCTGACAAGCACCTAGGAAGCGGTTCGTGTGACCGAGAGCTTTGAAGACTCCAGAATGGCCCTAAGTGGCTTGTAATAAGAGTTAGTCTAGATTATAGACAAGTGGCATGTTGCCAATTTGAATGGGGTTTGAAGCCCTTGTAAAGAAGGATTTTCTTTTCACGTAGAGAAGAGAGAGACTTACGAGACAGCTTCCTGCTGAACTTTTGTAACAGTTTTTCTGAAAGTAATAAAGACCTTCGGGGGGGTCCAGCCCGACAATTTGTCCTGGGCCCTAGTGTTTGTTCAGAGAGAGGGAGAGAGGGAGAGCTTTGGAGAAGGGAGAGTTGTGGACAGTTTGAATTCTGTCGTTGACGTGAAGCCATAGTTGTTTTATTTCCCACGCTCAGTTTCGGTTTTATTGGTATCAGAGCGAAGGTTCATAACTTTCTCAGGTTGTGACGATTCAACAAGAGAGAGAAGATCCAACGTTGACCCCGAAGAAAGGATGGCGTTGCCCAGAGAGGTGGCAGTTGGAAGGCTTGGGGCTTCAAATTGGACGGGGCAAGAACATTAACTTTGAAGCCTAGGTGATAAATCGATGAACGTATTACAGGGAATGACCTCTGTACATCGAATTTCAAGCAAAGCATGAAGGTGTGGACACGCCTTCGCGATGGGGGATTCCGAGTTTGTGATGAATGTGTACGCCTCTGTTGCGCCAATATTTGGGGTCCCGTGAATATCAGACGGACGGACAACGTGAGTTATTCCGCTGTCTAACAGAGATGCCGACGAAGACTTTCAGCGAATATATTCGTGAAGGCTTAGATCGACGGTTAACAAGGCGCAGGCGCGACGCGCGATGATTCCTGCATAGCCAAGGTTTGAAACCTTTGGCTGAGCTGACGTGGCCAGGGTGCCACCTAGGCAGACACGTGGCATACAGAGCTGACGTGGCAGGCACGCGTGGGTGCTGACGTGGCAGCATGTGCAGGCTGATGACGTGGCAGTACACGTGGCATCCAGCTCAGAACTGACGTGGCACTCTGACACGTGGCAGCCAGGCTGGCAGACCTGTGGTTAGTGTGACCTTATTCAAACTAACTGCAGTTAGCTGACCCTGGTCAGGGATTTGGTCAGAGGACAGCCTAACCAGACTGGACTGGTGCAGTTACCCAGTTTGGTTCAGTTAGTGGCCAAGCTACAGTCATCTAACCAGACCAGAACAGGACTGATCTGGTTAATGTAACCAGTAGTTACCCATCTGGTTACTGTTTTCACAAAAAAAAAAAAAAAAAAGAGACAGTTTTGGCTATCAATTTTCTCTTGCCTGTCAGGCTTTTACTGTCAGAAAAGTACCAGAAAACCAGAGAAAAGCAGAGAAAACAGAGATTTGCAGAAAAAGGAGAATGCATGCCTTTGAACAGTAAAAAGAGGGAAAAACAGATGCCTTTTGAAGCCATCTGCAGCAGCCAGAAAAGGGCAACATAGTTGATGATGCTTTGGCAACTGTGTGGGTACATGCTTTGAACTGACAGCCCGTACTGGCATAGATTGTGAATGCAAAACACCTCTTGTTGAGGTACTTTTTCTGTTGGAAAAGCAAAGGTAGTGTGCATTAATTACTTGCACAGTGTGAGAAAATCTGCAGATCTCAGAATATGGATCAATCACCTATCCAGTGGGATTCTCAAGATAGGGATGTGCATCCAAGACAGAGGAATGTGCCACAAACTCAACAAGAATTTGAACAAATGGTACGCACTCGTATACAAGAGCTGGAAAATCTTAAAAGGGATCCCAGGGCTCAGCATTTGTTTCCAGCAGAGGCTATGCCTAATCCAGTATATGACGTGCCAATGCCAGAGGCACACTCCCGTGTACAGTCTGAGAGAGAGAGATCTCATAGATCTCATAGGAGACGGTCCCATAGTAAAAACAGATCGAGGCGTCATCACCGATCTCCTAGTCCATCACCGTCTACCTCGAGTTCGACTTCTGTGTCTTCTTCTTCCTTATCAGATAAACCATCCAGGAAAAGAAGGAAACACGAGAAGTCTGGGAAGAGAAAGTCTTCCAAAGCGACCAGGGAATTTAAAGAGGGAGGAAAATCTGTCAAGTTTATGACCTACAATGGACAGTATGGTCATACAGACAAAGCATTGCAGTTTATCAGACAGTTTGATGCTGCATTTGGTACAGAGAAATTTTCAGAATCCTCCAAATTAAGAATGGTCAGCTTACACTTAACAGCAACGGCTAGTGCATGGTGGAGTGCACTGACTACAGATGGGTCAGCCCCAAGAAAGTGGAAGGGCTTCAAGAAAGCCTTCTACCAGCAGTTCATGCCTAAACAGTTCAGAGACCATGTTCTTCAAGACTGGGACAGCTTGCACATGGATGCAGGAGATACAGTGGATGGGTACAACCAAAAGTTCTGGGATGCTTATTTGCAGGTTGCACCGTTCAAAAAGATCTCCAAAGGTACCCAGATGAGGAAGTACAGAGCAGGTCTCACTCCAAGAATTCAGGCAGTAGTGAATGCTTTGGGGGCAAAGAATATTCAAGATCTTATGCATTCAGCCTCAGTAGCGAGTCTTGTACCGCTACAAGATCCATCTACAGTGCCATCCTTGCATGCAGGACGTGCTGATAAAAAGAAATCTGATTTTATAAAATCAGAAAAGAAAGAGCCCCCTAAGGCTGAAAAGAAAGGGTTTCAGCCTCAGAAGCCGAGGGGTACTCAGTTCTCAAAGACCTATAAGGGCAAATCTATATTTACCCCTGAACAGATAGCGGAATTCCGTAGAGATGGGAAATGCTTCAGGTGCGGTAAAGAGGGGCATGTGGCTGCCCAGTGCCCAGAAAAGCCTTCATCATCGAAGGGAAAAGAGGCAGAGAAGCCACGAGGACCGCAAAAGCCAATGGCAGGGGGTATTCCTGATATACTGGGTCATGCTTTGAACCCAGAAGAACGAGAATTGCTGCTATCATGGGGCAAAGTTAGAGACCAGCAAGCGCTAATTTTATTTGATCCAGGGGCTACTGATAATTTCATATCAAAGGATCTAGCCCTGAGGCTGGGAATAAAGACGGAAGAGTTAGGCAGGGCTTTGGATGCCGATCAAATGTTTTGTGGGAACCCTGTGCCAGTTACTCCCTTGATAGGGAAACTCCGTCTACATGTTCAAAGTTATGTGGATCAGGAAGACTTCTTCATTTCTCCACTGAAACATTATGATGTAGTTTTGGGGATGCCTTGGTTTCACCGCAAGGCAGTGAAGTTGACTCTTCCTGAAAGAGTGCTGGAATTTGTACATAGGGGGAAAAATCAGCGTGTAATTGCCAGGAATAAAGGGGACACTATCCCCATTGTATCTGATGTTTCATGCGGTAAAGCAATAAAGTCTGCAATTTCTGCGTACATGGTTTTCGTAAAAGAAAAAGAGAATGATATGCATGCTGAAATGAATGATGCAGACAAAGATAGGTTTCAGTTTCTGGTAAACTTTAAAGATTGCTTTTCTGATGTTTTGCCAGGGGAGTTACCCCCAGAGAGACCAGAAGATCATCAGATAGAGTTAATGCCTGGTAGTGAGCCACCAAACAGACCCCCTTATAGAGTCAGTGCGACTCAGAGAGAGGAGATTATGGCTCAAGTACAGGACTTGCTGTCCAAAGGCTTGATTCAGCCCAGCTCGTCTCCTTTTTGTTCCCCTGTACTGTTAGTACAGAAGAAAGATGGTTCATTCCGTATGTGTGTTGATTATCGCGCACTGAACAAAATGACCATCAAGAATAGATTCCCTATTCCGCGTATTGATGATGTCTTGGATCAGTTAAATGGAGCTTCAGTTTTCAGCAGGATAGACTTGAAGAGTGGCTACCACCAAGTGAGGATACAGCCTCAGGATGTGCATAAGACAGCATTCCGCACAACATTCGGGTTGTATGAATACTTAGTGATGCCTTTTGGATTGACAAATGCTCCAGCCACATTTAACAGAATGATGGATCGCATCTTCCGGAAGTACAGGCATTTTACTGGTACTTTCTTTGATGATATCTTAGTTTTCTCTAAGACAGAGGAAGACCACAGAGAACATCTTGCTATAGTGTTTCAAGAGCTGAGAAATCATCAGCTCTATGCAAACAGCAAGAAAAGTGAGTTCTTCTTGGAAGAAATCCACTATCTGGGGCATATAATATCCAAGAATGGGATACAAATGGATCCAGCGAAGATCCGTGCCATTCAAGAATGGCCAGAGCTGAAAACTGTGCATGAAGTTCGAAGCTTTTTAGGCTTGTGTTCTTACTACAAAAGATTTATCAGACATTTTGCTGATATCGCAGCTCCATTACATGACCTCACTAAGAAAAACGCAGCCTTCACCTGGGGATTATCACAGAAGAAAGCATTCAATACACTCAAGGAAAAGTTGACTACAGAGCCTATTCTGGTAGTTCCGGATCTGTATCAGTCTTTTGATGTGGATTGCGATGCTTGTGGAGAATGTGTTGGGGCTGCATTGCATCAGAATGGTCATGTAGTAGCCTATGAAAGCAGACGACTTCGGGATGCGGAAAGATATTTAGGAATCTATGAGAAAGAGTTATTGGCTGTAATTCATGCTATCCATACATGGAAACACTATCTTTTGGGTGCAGATTTTACTGTCAAAACAGATCACCAAAGTCTGAAATACTTTTTGACTCAGACCAAGCTTTCAGAGAAGCATATGAAATGGGCAAACATGCTGTCAATGTATCATTTTCAGATTGTCCATACTCCAGGAATTCGGAACAGAGTGGCAGATGCCTTGTCCCGAAGACCCCAGGTCAATAATGTAACTATTGCATATCATCAGGACCTGGAAGGCATGAGGGAACAATATGCTCATGATTCTGATTTTGGTGAAATTTTACAGCAGATGCAAGAAGGGCAATCCACCAGTCACTATTCCCTGAAAGATGGGTATTTAATGAAAGATGATTGCCTATGCATCACCCAGGAGATGAGGAAAAAGATTTTGAGGGAATGCCATGCACCTCCCTATGCTGGACACAGAGGAATTACAGCAATAACTCTAGCACTAGAGAGGTATTTCTTTTGGCCAGGAATGCGGAAAGATATACATCAGTTCGTTACTGAATGCCTTACGTGTCAGAAAATGAAGTATGATAGACAGAAGGCACCTGGCCTACTTATGCCTCTTCCCGTGCCTCAGGCACCATGGGAAAATATTACAATGGACTTTATTTTTGATTTGCCAAGATCAAAGTCAGGAAATGACGGGATTTGGACTATCATAGACACATTCAGCAAGCAAGCTCATTTCCTTCCGGTTCGCAAAACCATAAAGGCAGATCATATGGCTAAGCTGTTTATGGCACAGATCTTTAAACATCATGGTATGCCTAAGTCCATTGTTAGTGATCGAGACCCCAGAATGACCAGTCTATTCTGGAGAGCTTTATTTGATAACATGGGGACGAATCTGAATTTTTCTTCTTCT
This sequence comes from Dipteris shenzhenensis, assembly GCF_047967505.1. Taxonomy (NCBI): domain Eukaryota; kingdom Viridiplantae; phylum Streptophyta; class Polypodiopsida; order Gleicheniales; family Dipteridaceae; genus Dipteris; species Dipteris shenzhenensis. The sequence continues at coordinate 61,644,790 of NC_141596.1, forward strand.
TTCCATCCCCAGACAGATGGTCAAAGTGAAGTAGCAAATTCTACCATTTTGGATATGCTGAAATGCTACGTGGGTGACCAAAGTTCAGACTGGGAAAAGTACCTACCGTTAGTAGAGTTTGCTTACAATAATACAGTACATAGCTCTACAGGGAAAGCCCCTTTTGAAGTCATATATGGGAAGGTGATTTTGCCACCTATATTAAGGACTAAAGATGAAATATTTGCAGCTGATCAGTTTGTAAGAGACCTCCAGACAGCTTACAGCCAAGTCCGGACAGCAATTGAAAGGTCTCAAGAGAAACATAAAAGGTCTGCAGATAAACATAGGAGACAGTTGGACCTCAAGGAAGGGGACTGCGTACTTTTAAAGTTTGAAAAAGCTAGGCTCCGCAAGTTTAAAGGCAAACAGAAAGTGTATGCAAAGTTATCTCCCAGATACTATGGCCCTTTCAGGGTTACAGAAAGAATAAATGAGGTTGCATACAGATTAGCATTGCCAGAGCATTGGAGGATTCACAATGCATTCCATGTGAGTCTTCTAAAGAAATTTCAAGGACCAGAGCCTACAGAACCAGTATCAGAGGATCCACCAGAAGTGGATGAGCTGGAGGAAGTCCTTCAGCCAGAGCAAATTGTGTACCATACTGTACGTAAAGGCCCTCAGGGTAAGGAATTTTACAGGTATCTTGTAAAATTCAAGAATTATACGGCATTAGATGCCAAGTGGATGGACGAAGACATGTTATCCGATCATCCACAGCTTTTGGATGTTTACAAGGAAGCTTTTCAGTTGAGGTCAACTGAATAGAAGCCGAGGGGATGTCACCACAATGTAAATATCCTAAGTCAAAGTACAGTTGACCATTTATTTGATCATAATTAAAGAGTTTTATATGTGTTAATTACGGTCAAAGAGTCATTTTAATGGTCAAAGGATTGACTACGGTCAAAGATACTTGACTCTAGTCAAGTAAACCTGACTACGGTCAGGGAGTGTTGACTTCGGTCAACAAGACTTGGCATGCGCCAAGAGGGGTTAACCCCGGTTAACCAAGATGTGCCAACCTCGGTTGGAGAGACTTGGCTATAATTAAGGCGCCTTGACCCTTGGTCAAAGCTCTTTAATTATAATCAAGAGTGTTGACTCCGGTCAACCAGAGAAAATATATATATTTATTTGTATATATATTTGTTTAGATGTGCACATGTGTTCAGTGGGGACGCCCACCGTGACTAGGATTAGTCCACAGTGTGTTATTTGCATGCAAAGCGCTAACAATTAATGGGTACCATGGTGGTGCGCTTTAATTAATTGTTGCAGGTACTAGGAAGGATTATTTTTCCTAAGCGAAATGGGAGCCTGACAAGCACCTAGGAAGCGGTTCGTGTGACCGAGAGCTTTGAAGACTCCAGAATGGCCCTAAGTGGCTTGTAATAAGAGTTAGTCTAGATTATAGACAAGTGGCATGTTGCCAATTTGAATGGGGTTTGAAGCCCTTGTAAAGAAGGATTTTCTTTTCACGTAGAGAAGAGAGAGACTTACGAGACAGCTTCCTGCTGAACTTTTGTAACAGTTTTTCTGAAAGTAATAAAGACCTTCGGGGGGGTCCAGCCCGACAATTTGTCCTGGGCCCTAGTGTTTGTTCAGAGAGAGGGAGAGAGGGAGAGCTTTGGAGAAGGGAGAGCTGTGGACAGTTTGAATTCTGTCGTTAACGTGAAGCCATAGTTGTTTTATTTCCCACGCTCAGTTTCGGTTTTACTATGGAATTTATGGACATATAGGAATTGGAATTTATGGACATATAGGAATTGTAAAGTCTTTGGTGATCCTACTTTCTCTCTGTTTGGCTTTTTTAGGCGTTCTCTGCAGCGATCTTTCTTTGATTGCTTGTAGACCCGCTGCATAGATCATGAGGTCTTTTTGGCATATACTGAAATTTTCAGTTGATGTAATTGTAGCACCTTATTTTGAGGTTGCTACTCATATAATATAATCAATCCAAGATTTCACCCCAAAAAAAGTGTGTGTGTGTGTGTGAGAGAGTGAATAGCATCCATTTGAGAGAAGTCTGGATTAAACCCAACTTGCAAGACGATACTTACAAATGTTAAGCTAACAAGAAATGAGGAATTAAAATTATTGAGATGTGACCACATTGAAATTTTGAAATTCAGATGTAGAAATTTTAAAACACTGGGTATGAAAATCTAAGAAATAAAACAGCCAACTCTCTAATTTAAAATATAGCATTCTGCTACATCAATTTTGAAAAGCCCTCCAGTTGTATGCTTGTGCAAACTAAGAAAAGAACATTAATGCAGGAAAACAGTCAAGGCTGCACCTTTGCAGAGGATAACCTTACAATGAATCCATAGAAGTTGGAGAAACTGGAAGCACCATCTGAGTATGGATGCATTTCGAAAATCCAGGTCAGCACTACTGAACCTCAGAAAATGTTCCTTCTGTGAAAGGCAGACATAGAGCATCTACTGCAGACTTTACTCGCTCCAAATCCTGTACCCAGCAAAAGAGCAGAAATGATATTATGATAGCTATATTGCTGCATGATCAATATTGCCTTGCCTATACAAAGGCTAACACACTTACAATCCTAACAGATTTTTTGAGCCCCTGAGCACATGCAATTGAAGATAAAATATAGATTGAGTGCAGAACAAAAATTCTACAAAAAAAAATAAAGGCCTTCTACAGTAAAGGCCTTAAATTGACAAGAGCTGGAACTCAAATCTTTCGATGAAATAGCTCAATAATGCACAGCAAATCAAAACCCAGGTATATTTCCAAAATAAACACAAACGAATTATGGTCAATGTTGGCTTCACAAGTGCCCTCACGAAGCTTTAAACTGTGAATTTTACCATGCGTATGGTTGGATAATCTGGAGTCCAACTGTATGCGAACAAGAAGTCTGTCCACTTTAATACTAAACATCCATTCAAACAAGCTGAGCTCCTACCAATTCTTTGGAGGGAAAGGGCAGACTTGCCATGGTGATGGCTAGGATCAAAGAGAAGCTCTCTTTAACTCAGGCTAGTGAAGCTATTGGAGTGGCATCCAATCACATTCATCAATCAAGCATTGAACAGAATTATATAGTATATACCTAGATGAATCCAGGAACATTCCCAAACTCACCCTCTAAAAACACAGCATAGTGCAGTTTCAATCTCACGATAGTCACTTATAAGATTGAAAACCATAAACTCCATCACGCATAGCAGGGACTAGCTACTATGACATCCCCACTGACGTCATCAACGCCCAACAATGGGTGTAGACCATAGTATTAAAATATGCTCTCACACATACAAATCCACACACCCACACATACTTGAGCATCCTTGAAGAGAATTACCCCACAATGGAATTGCTTGTGATTTAGTGTTTTCCAAACTCCTCCAAATGAGTCTTTCCAAATGCCCATGATAGTTGAAGCCAATTCACCACAACCACCATTTCTGTTCGTGTCGAATTGTCTTACTCTCAAATAGCACACACACACTCTCTTTTTTTTTGTGAAACCCATGTATTTTTATATTACAAGAGGTAGTCCTCAAAGTGGAGACCAGCAAATACAAGATCAGAAAATTTCATTGTAAGACAAGTAAACAATGTAATCTATCTGACGAACAGACAAGCAATCATAAAAGGATTGCCAAAGCAACATCCGGGGATAGTAGATATGCCTTCGTATGACTAGAATATATCCAATCATACAAATTTAGAAATTTTGTTGTTCTAAAGACAAAGACCAAAAATCTACACGACGTAAAAGAGAATAAAAAAGAGGCAACAAGATTTTTTGAAAAACAAAAGGAAGACATACTTAGCAAGCAAAAGCAACACTAATGTCATCATTAGTGCCAAAGCATAAGCAGCTATACTAGGTTTCTAAAGACCCACAGAGTCTCTTGGGCAAACCCAATGCTTACTAAAATACGTCAAATACATAAAAGAGAAAGAAAACAACAAACAAACAAGAAAGGAAGAAGGTGACTAAGCAAAAATATACAAGCAAATCAAGAAACAAAATTGACCAAAAAACAGGAACAAAATCTCTCTCTCTCTCCCTCATGTAGGAATGAAAGAAATAATCAGAATGAATGAATTATTAAAAACATTAAAAAATAAATTAACCCCTTACACTTATATACCACTTCCTACAACATTCCTAACTTAGAAAGCACATGCATACTCAATCAAACTCTCTTTTGAAACTAAAAGAAAAACGGGCTATTCAGCTCCACGATTTTTGTTTTCGGCTTATAACTAGATACAAAGTCTTCATACTAAGTTTCTGTCGGCACTCCGGATGTTCAATCATTCTAAAAATGCTTAAGGCCGATACACCATAGATAAAAGACTTCATATCTAAGATTGTGCGCACTTTTTCCATTATTTTTCTTGGATTTTATCTCTGATAGATGGCTCCTTAGTTGTACAAAGGCGAAAAAATCTATGGAATTGGGAAGAAATGACATCCGAAAATAGTAGAACATGGAAGAAGTAGGCTCTCTAAAGACTCTGTGGTTCCTACCTTTCCATAAAGTCCAGAGTGCCCAATATCGAACCCATGCGAAAAAAAGATCAAACTCTGCTCTCCATGGGTGAATGCTGAACATCCAAAAAAGCTTGCCAAATCAAGCAGCGGGAAAGTGGGCTTGGAGGCACTGCTGAAGAAATAGCAGGAAGTCACGGGTGACAAGGCAATTCCAAAAAAGATGAGGCAAGGATTCCATGGGAGCCAAACAACTGTGACATAGTGCACAATATGCCTACGTGCCAAGAGTTGGCCAAAAGGAATAACACCGAGCATAACTCCCCATAGAAAAACCTATTGACGAAGAGGAAGTTTGCAAGACCAAAGTTGCTGCAATGCATTACAATTCAAGGACCAAATCTCATTTCCATTATGTGAAATCCAAGGAGGAGGCGTCAAAACCCTGTACAAACCAGCCCCGAAGATATCGGCTAGACGTAAGGGGCGGGTAGCAGAATCTTGGTGTTGTAAGGTCCCATCAGTAAGGCGACACATAAGACTTGGGCACCGGTAAAAGCATCTAAGAAACATAGTGCCAAAGGGGTTGATAATCCATCCCCAAACCATATTGTTTAGCCGCCGAAGGAAAAGGACCATCTTCATAAAGCACATTCAACCAAAGTAATCCCTTTTGATGAAATAAAATACGAGCACATGGGTTCCTGCAAAGCAAGGGGTCGATTAAACACCTTTCACCAATGCAGACTCTCAGCGCGCAAGGAATTCCCATCCAAAGAGTCACGACCATGACATTTGCGATGAGAAAGAATCTCTTTCCAGGCCAAAAACACTTTGGAAACACTTTGCATTTTATCCAAGGCAACACATTCCTCCCTGTCATTTGCTGAACTGAAATTTCACTTACAGATAGCAAGTTCATGAAAGAGACTAGCACATAAAAGACATTATGAATGCATCTCAAGATCTTTCAGCCTAAGAAATTCATGAACCGGTCCCTCCTTGTGTCATGTGACAAGAGGCACGTCACCATTTGGACTTCTCCTAAGAAAATAAAGAGTAATCTTTATTAGAATTGACTTCGGTCAAAGAGTGGTAAAGTTAGTTAACTAGGAATAAGTTTTATTGTTTTACTTTTGCCTTGCATTGGTAAAAAGAGAACTGTGGGGATGCCCACGAGGGACTAGAAATAGTCCAAAAACTAGGAACGCATGCATTTCGCTAACCTTTAATGGGTTAAAGTGTTGGAATTTGTTTGTGCCATGTGTAGAGAGAGTGCAAAAAGGACCCAAGAGTGGGGAGAAAAGTGTAAAAAGCACGTCCCACAAGGCTCAAAAAGTAAAGACAAGGGGGCGCCTCATTAAAAGGAAGGCCCACAAGATTAAAGGTTCCTAAAAGCTCCACACCACCAGATTTAGAAGGAAAAAGACTTGAAGCTCCTAGCTTTTTGCTAGGCCAATTCTATAAAAGAAAGGCCCTAGGCCTCCCAGATTCATTCAGAATTCAGAATTGTACTTAGTTCTATGCTCTTTCAAGAGCCACTTATACAAAGATTATTCTATTGCAATAAAGATCTTCAGGGGGGACCAGCCCTTATTTCTAGGCCCTAGTGTTGTGTCTTGCTCCTTACCCTTCTCTCCCAGCACTATATCTAATTGGCGATTCAGCTTCCACAGCTCCTACACGTATCACGAAAAGTGTACGGATTTTCCAGCGCCAGGTTACAAGGCACCTAAATCCACTAGCCATGAATCCAAATCTTGATGTGATTTCTGAATTCTCAGAAGAAGTTGAGCATTCCATGATATGACAACCAATAACTTCATGCCAGATTTGAAATTATTTTGATCTCTTTATATTTGTCCATGAGACTCATCACTAGCATACCCCCTAGCTCTGCCTTTACGTCACTTTGTACGTACATTAGCTCCTCTTACTCCGCCTCTGCCAAAGCCTTTGACTCTACCTCTTCCTCTACCAGCAAAAGTTACTCAGTCGTATCTACTTTCTTCTTATTGCATTGAGAAGCCCAATGTCAAAGCGTGCCACAATAAAAACCTGGCCCCTTTTCTATTTAGAATCTCTCTTTTGGGATTGAGCTTGCTTTTTACCTTTGATGATCGATGCTCTATCTTCTATATACCTAGATGATCCCAAGAACATTCCTAAACCCATCCTCTAAAAACACAACACAGTGCAGTTTCAATCTCACGATAGTCACTCATAAGATTGAAAACCATAAACTCCATCACGTATAGCAGGGACTAGCAACTATGACATCCCCACTGATGTCATCCATGCCCACTGATGCTCCATGTTCTATGCCTTTTTCAAGACTGGCAGGGGTTTGCATCAGAGCAGCCCCTTTACTCCATCAGTTCTATGTTCCTATAGTGTTCCGTGTGATCTCTCCTCATCAGCCACTTCTCTGTACCCTCCATTTCTTCTTTAAAGTGTGTTTGAAACAAGTGCCAATAGGACTACCTTCCTCAGGGAGTGGAGTGGCTCCCTTTTTTCTTAAAGTCCACCACAAGTTTGAGGTAGCATTTAGGTTGTGGACCCATTCACGGTATTCTGTTGTTCATACTATGCATGATGTACTTTTGCCATGAGCATTTGCTCTTGGGGCCTCTTTCATACTTAATATAATTATTTTCATTGGAAACAAAAAAAATTGTCAAATTCATCCAGCTCCAAAAGGAACTCGTTTGTGAAATCCTCATAAGATTAGTTCCAAGTCAAGGGTTTTAAGGCCATGCCACCATGAAAAGGATGTGCCTCAGAGATACATCTCCACAAGGGTAGCCCGAATATGATCAGGGTGATTTGTTATGGTGAAATGCACCTCCCACCTACTAAGGCAAGAGAGCACATAATTAGGTGCACACTCCTCCTCTCTCTCCCTTTGAGAAGACCTTAGACAAAAGGATGACATCCTATTGAGTACAGGTTGAATTCTTGGCTCTGTTGCAACAAAAGAGCTTATTGCTGGGTGGTTTGCATCTATTGGAATAAGTTTTGTAGCTTGTGGGAATTTGGGCAATCTTCACACTTGGTGGTGCAGAAGGCGAGCAGCATGAAAGAGCTGAGCACCCTTCAGGATTTGGATTCTTAATGATATTTTATAAGCTGTTCAAACCACATATAAAACAAAAAATAAGCTATCCTCATTAAAATAACAAACTTACAAAAGCATGCATGTAGTTACAATCCTAAATAGAGAAAGTCCAAGATAGAGATAATGTGCATGAATCCCTTGGAAAATTAGAAGGAGAACATGCATCAACAGAAAGAAGATATATTGATTGCATGCATAAATTTCAACATGCAAATATAAACCTCTAACCTACCTGAAGTTTCTCGCGAGAGAAAGGATGATGGATGGTTAGAAGAAACGCAGATACTGGATAGTGTAGAGAGCGCTTATGTCCTTGAGATAATTGCACTCAGGTGGCTTCATCAACTGATTGGCCTAATAGACTGGGTAGTCTAGTCTGCCATCTGGAAGTGTCAAGCAAGATTGTGAAAGGAAAGCTCCTTTAACGAGGGAGAGACAAAAGACGAGCGATGCTGTAGCTAGGGCAATAAGGAAAGAGAGCAGGGAGACTAGTTGTCTTGGAAAAGCTTAAAACGCTGGGCTTTTAGCCTAAATATAGGTGAGATAGAAATTACAGAGAAATAGTAGGACAAAAGCAGATGTATGGGCTGCGGACGAACTAAAATAGAGGGGCAGAGGACACTGGTATGGGCATATGCATGCAGCCACAAAGGCAAACATGCACTAATGTTGCAATTCCATGTGTGGTAATTTTCACTTAAGATAGTGCACACAAAAGTATGCCCAGAAGTCTGCTCAAACTAAAGGAAAGGCAAGAAGTCTGATTACGAGTGGATGTATGTGTGCATGAACACCCCTACATGCAACATTGCATACAATCATGCACACAGTACTTGTATAAGCACACTTGCATGTAGCCACAAGCACCCTTTCAAATCAGATAGCTGCTAGATCTGTCTACATGGTAACTTTTCATGCATGTAGTACACGCACATGCTCTCGTTTGCCATGCACATGTGACTTCTAGTAGTCAGGATTGCTTGCATGTCTTTAGGGAGACATAGGCCTTGTCGGGCTCCATCCTACTTGGGTCTTCTCAGGAGACCCCACTCCCAAGACCCTACAGCCCAAATTTCACTGCCAATTGACACCAAATTTCGCTGCCATGTGACACAGACCAAGAACCTGCAAAGCATTAAGATTGATTGCATGCGAAAGTGCCAGAGGCATGAATCACATGGAGAATTTCACGATCTTCAAAGCAACAAAACAATTCAAGAATGTTTTTCCCTTTTGAAGACGAACTATCAGTATAGCCTTTTCCCTAGGGCAGGCAAAAAATGTGAACATGTAATGCCATTGGTCATGATGTCCTTCAGGCCTTTGATGAGAATCGGCATGCGTTGCAAAAGGAATCGGAAGGAATCTCTTTATATTGCGGACAAGAGTTGCCCACTCTCCAATCGAACCTTTATTAGTGCATGGTTAAAAGATTCAAATGCTAGCAAGCACATGAAATGTGAAAGCAATTTGTTTCACTCTATAAATCACGTTATTCAAGGTGTGATTCTGCTTAATATCGAGTTAGTGGAAAAACTGCATGTACACAGTAATCTAAGGTTCTGGTTCAGCTCCGGACAGCAGCAGCAGGGGTCTGCATCGGAGCAGCCGCTTTACTCCATCAGTACACAATCACTTACAAGCATATTATGTACTATTCAGGAACTTATATAAATGAAAGCTAGATTCTGATGATAAGGTTTTTCTTAACAATTATGAAATCAGCTGTACTTATGAGAGGCATCTAGAACAAGTGATTATTTTCTTCCATTCCTAAGAACACTTACTTTGCCAACAATAGTCACAACTAGACGAGTTTGTCCTCCAGAACTTTGTTTTCTGTTCATTAATTGTCTTGATTCACGATAACAACCTGCTAAAAAAACATGTCACAGAAGTCAAAGGTTTACCTAAGGGATTAGATAAGCAATACTTTCATGAAATCATTGTTCCTTTAAGCCTTTCCTTATGCTATTATAAACCTGCAGTAGGTGAACCGTGATATTATACTCTGATTCCGTCAACTAATCAGACTATTTCTTGTATTTCCAATTCCAAAGAAAATCGACTCATGCAAGAAAAGAACACCATTCAAGCATTGTAGCGAAGGGCTGAAGAACATAGAGAAGGAGTGGACGAGGGCTTATATAGTCCTCCCCGATGTTTCCCCCTTTTAACCCCAACTTTCTAAATTGACTTCTAGCATTGATGCCATTGGCTTGGCCTTCTAGCTTAGCTTGCTTTCATTACAAGCATAGACCATGACAACACATGGAACTTCAAAAAATTTGAGCAATTGAGGTGACCAATGCCTAAAAGCAAAAGGTCCTTCATTGTTATCAACTCACCAATAGAAAGGTCCGGATATTGTGTGTGTATCCCTACCAATGGACCTGCAAGTTCCAACTGTAAACACAGGAAAAAGTCCCAAATTACGATATTATTTGAATTTCAGCAACGAAAAGCTATCAAGCTGAGCAAAATATTTACAGGGTTACAACAGTGAATTATCAATCAGCGAGAACTTAACCTCAGGGATAGTTGTTCGTAGTCTAATTGATGTAAACTGCTGCTTGCATTCAAACAAGTCCATCTCTTTGCTCAGTTCCTCCAAACACTGCCATTGCAAGTCCAGCTCTTCAACTGTCGTGCCTGATAAGACAAATACATTTCGGCACTTTATCTGCACAATCAAAGAGCAGTATGTTTTTTCAACCAGCATTTACCGCACATACTTGACATTCATCCATTTCAGCTAAAAAAATGCACATAGGTGCAGTATGTACTTACATAGCTGCAAATTTTGATGTTATTTTCAAAGTCAGTATACCAAATTCAGGCAATGTATCCAGCTTTCAACTGACAATTTGCATGTTTAGATCTTAGAAATTCACAATATACTTTCATAAAATCAGTACACTTCTTTCTCTTTTTTCCAAAAAGAACTTTCTATTTATACTCGACAAAAACCAATCGTACAAATCAGTCAACCAAGGGTTGCTGATTGAGAAAGAAAAGCTAGAAAATTGGCTGTGCAAGCGCCCGTTTTCAGAGAAGCCAGCTCACTGCTTAAGGAATCTTTGAAACAGGGGCTAGCAACTAGGGTGGAGGGCTATGCATAAAGTGAATGCCTTACTCCGTCAGCAATCGTCCGAGATCTTGACGTCCAAGCTCCCAAATGGCATGCAAGGTGTTACAAGAAGTCTTGCCAACTAGCAACTAAGGTGGCTAAATGGAGCTGAGTGGCCTCCCATCACAAAACTGTTCCAAGCAACAATGCTGGACACGATCTCCCAAAGGCGATCCTCTGGCAAGGGCAATCGGCGATGTCAAAAAGGAGGTGTCACATCATGTGCCTCTATCCGTAAGACCTGCTTCCCTTGAATCCTGTATGCTGGGGAGGCCGGGTCGATGGAGAAGGCATGAGCCCCCTCCGTAAACCAGGCAGCCATCCCCGAAGTGAAGTTGCACTTCATCCTTTGAGTCCTCACAACAATCTGAAGGGACCCCATCCAGATCCTCTGTGCTGCAGGGCAGCTCCATAGACTGTGGGATCGTCTCCATATCTCTGTCCGTGTAACGCTGGCATCTACCATCTACATGCATCTGCTCTAATGGACCAATGGGCAAGCCTCCAAAAGCCACCATCTAGAACAAGTAAGAAAACTTCCGTGGTCTGCGGCTAGTCCATAAGCAAGACCAAAATCTGGAAATAACCTCCTGGGGAGCCTGCTGCTTCACCCAGTGCCGCTCTCTGATTTGCTTAAAACCTGGCATCGATTATTATCCTTGGATTCACCAAGGTCTCTTGGAGTACTTCTGCATCCATTTTTTTGCTAATTTTTCCCTCCTGTTTCAAAGACATGGTTGTAAAAAGATCATCTAGTTTATATTGATTTCGTTCAAGATTCTAAGATTGTTGCTATAATCAAAACCAAGCACCACTGGAAATAAAGAAATATAATAGCATTCGTCATTGGGAAAGAAGTGATCCTCGTTCGCAGCCCAATGTGCTCTCTCTCTCTCTCTCTCTCTCTCTCACACACACACACACATTGGAGATTGTATGGTCACCTCCCCATATGTAAGTCCCCATATGAGCAGTGCATGGGGGAGGTGAACCTAGAGATCATGTGGCTGCCACATGAGCCGCAAGCTCACAGCAACACACACAGAGGTGGGGCTGCCGCATGGGCAGCACATGGGCAGCCAGTTCAAAGGAGTACCTGGCAGATCTAAGCTCTCATTGAGGGCAGTCTGGTGCGGAATGGCCAGCAGGCTGTCAGAGGCGAGGAGGAGCAGATCTGCGCAGGAAAACCAGCCTGGAAACGATGCGCTGACATGTAGGGGTCTATACAGAGGCCTCCAGCAGGCTGTACAGAAGCAGAGGACCAGATCCAGGGCTGGAACATGGCCTGACAGGATGCAGAACAGCACGGCTGAATAGGCACCTAGTTTGGAGAGGCTATGGGCGTGAAAAAAGGCCAGGAACAGGTCGGTTTTATGGGCAGGACTGCCTGGGCCAGTGGCAGCCTGCCACGTGGCCAGGCAGCGCCTGCAAAGGTGTCAACGAAGTCGGGTTGGTTTTATGGAGCTGGTTGGGTCGGCTAGTTCACCTGCTGGGTCGGCCAATTTGGGGGGCTCTCAGCCCCTATAAAAGGGGAGCCCCTAGTGCTCACTCCACATCCACTTGAGCAGCAACAGCAGATCAGCACCTATAGGGCCTACATCCAGGAGGTCTAGAGGAGGCTGAAGAGTTGCAGACATAGCTTGGAGGAGGCTGCACACCTAGGCTGACAGTTGGGGTAGCAAGGTGAAGGAATTAAGTCACGGTGACTATGTCGGAGGTCAGCATCTCCTGATGTACCATGGTTAGGTTAGGGTATGAGTGAGGGCCTTTGTTATGGGTGTTGCCGCCCCCTGTGAGGGTAGCGTAGACTAGGGCTGAGGGCAGCCCATTGTAGTGGCCCCACATGGGGGTCCATCTGGGCCTGCTGGTTGCCGCGGGCAGCCTCTTTTGAGGTGCATTGTTGCTGTCCAGGTTTAGGCGTGGCCACCCGTGGAGCTGGAGACTAGTCCCTTGGAGGCCTCTTATAAGCTGAGGTGGGCCAACCTGCTGGTTGGCCTCTAGGCGGGCAGCCCTTGTATAGGACAGGAGGGTGTTGGGCCCCTTGCAGCAGAGCAATCGGACTTAGAGGCAGGGCTACAGCCCCTTATAGGGCTCCATGGCAGCCCCTATATGTGGCAGCAAGAGTCAACACACCTAGGGCTGTGGGTCGGCCCACATGTACCAGACGACCCCACAGGGGGGGGGAGGGGGCTGCCGATATATACGCGCCCTCCCTCACTTGTTTGTTCATCTCAGTGGAACACCTTTTGTTCAGCAGAGGTTTTTCCCAGCAGTTCAGGGGTTTTGCCTGAGATCCCCTGCAGTTTCTCATGGTCTCTCTCTCTCCTTTCCAGTTCTACTTGCGTGTAATTTGCTCTCTCTCTCTCTCTCTCTCTCTCTCTCTCTCTCTCTCTCCATTTCTATCGAATTCCACTGCACTGCTCCATGGTATGTCTTGGTCTCTCTCTTCTTTTTCCAGTTTCTTTGTGTGTGGTTTGCTCTCTCTCCCCATTCCTGTTCAGTTCTGCACTCCTCACAGACTAAAGTCTACAGAAGCTAAGCCAAGTGCACGCGGGCGCACTCCGTCAACTACACAATCGAAGAGCTCAGGATCATGTGTTAAGGAAGGCAATCTCCAAACGCAGAAGCCAGGGCCAAACAAGTGGCCAGAAAGGCCAGGGCCAAACAAGTGGCCAGAAAGGCCAAAAATGGCCAACCATTACTGGCCGACCAAAACTGACCAACCAGAACTGGCCGACCTAGAACTGGCCGACCTCCTGGGTCAGGCCTATAAAAGGCAGTAGCCCCCTCGCTACCACATTACTTTTGGGAACAGGCTGCTGCACACTTGTGCTCCAGCATCTCTGCCTCCTCTGCCTCTGCTCCTACATCCTCTCCAACATCTCTGCCTCCTCTGCCTTTGCTCCAGCAACTTTTTTGCAAATCTGCAGCAAACCTTTGCTCTTCTGGCAATAGGTTGCTGACTCAGATCTGGTTCAGTTCCAACTTGTGGAGCTAGTGCAGAGCCCACTTCAGTTGACTGCTCTGGAGGACTGCTGTTCGCTCCCTCCACAATTTCTTTCGCAGATATCTCTTCTCTTGTATTGAGTTCCTTTGGTGATATATATTTCTTCTTCAGCTATCTTTCGTCTTCAGTGTTGTTTTATTTATCTCAAAGAACTTTCTTTATATGGTATCAAAGCAAGGTGTGCTTGCCAATACCTCAGCCTTGACCTGGAAAGCTTGGAAGATAGATCATCAACTGAGGATGTCTTCTCCTTCTTCCCCGAAGCGATCTCAGCCCGAATCGACCTCTATTCAACCACCACCCTCGTCATATGTCGAGAGAGAGTCTGCAAGGATCGAAGGTGATGAATACCTCTCCAAACTCTTTAAAGAATTTGCTGAATTTCAAAAATGGAAGGAACTTGAAGCAGGTACTATAGAGAAACGATAGGGTTTGCAGTGGAGCGATCAAAAAATAGACGATACTCAGACACAACTGAAGAACGGAACTCAGAAAACATAGTGCCTGTTTGGTAATATGAAAAACTGAATACAAGAACCTCAAGCTGTCGTGTCTCAAGGACTGTGGCTGAGGTGAATCAAAAACATGATTCCATGTAGAGAAACTATAGAAAACATAGCAGCAGAGGGAGCGTAACGCAATCCTCCGTGTAGCTCGATGATGATGAAGATAAGGAGCAGATCTGGGGCAGAAGGGGCAGATCTGGAGCAGAGGAGCAGAAGAGACAGATCAGGAGCAAGGGGGGCAGATCTGGAGCAGAAGGGACAGAAGAGACAGATCTGGAGCAGGAGGGGACAGATCTGGAGCAGAAGGGGACAGATCTGGAGCAGAGGAGCAGAAGGGACAGATCTGGAGCAAAGGGGGGCAGATCTGGAGCAGAAGGGACTGCAGCAAAGGATGGAGGAGGTGTAGAGCAGCTGCAGGTCCTGTCCTGAGGTAGGAGAAGATGGCAGAAAGCAGAATTGGAGCAGGCGGGGCTGCAGCAAAGGATGGAGGAGATGAGGAGCAACTGCGGATCCTGTCCTGTCCTGAGTGTGGGGGCTAGTGCCTTTATAGGCCTGACCTAGCTGGTCGGTGGGCCTGCCAGCTGGTCGGCCAGTTCTGGCCTCAGTTCTGGCCACTTGTTTGGCCCTACTTGGCTGACCTTTTGGCTGGCCAGCAGGCTGGTAAGTTTGCCCCAGAAATTGGGGATTGCTAGTTGCTTAATACCCCCTCTCAATTGCCAATTTGGAGGGGCAGACATTGTGTGCTTGGAGCTTCGTGTAGGGATGTCGACGATGGTGGTGGCTATCCCTGTGAAATGCCCAAGAGATGATCACAAGAGGAGTGCCCTTGCAAGGCAATTGTTCACTTCCTCAAGTGCCTGAGTTACACGTATGATCAGCAGAAATAAGAACACTGTGAAGCTCGAGAGAATACGCCACCCCCTCTCACCGCCGAAAGGTGGAGGGAAAAGCAAAGATAAAGAACAAATATGTCGTAGCAGCACTGATAATACAGAGATGGTGGGATTCCGCCAAAGGAAGAGGTCGCAGCTGAACAGTGAGCCAGTGTGTACCCGATCTTGGACCTCGGGAGAGAGGAGTCTACCCCACCTCCATGCTGGACAAGATTCGAAACGACAGTCATCAAGTCACATCTGAACAGAAAGGGTCCCGCCTAGGGAGAACTTGTAGATCCTGGAAGTCGATGCCGATGGAGATAGAGTTGAAGGATCATGACCCCCTCGTTCGAAGGAATGGGGAGTGTCAAGCCTGAAACCGAAAAGGGAGGGAGGGATGGGAGTAGAAGATGGAGGTAAGAAAGGGAGGGAGGGATGGGAGTAGAAGATGGAGGTTCTCTCCAGTAGTGTGCAGCGGAATGAAGAGGAAACTGATATGTTCATAGGAGTGATGCTCCCCGTACCTATGGCCTCCTTGAAGAAGCAGGATCTTTAGATCACCAGAGATCTGGGGTCTTTAGATCACCATGGCTCTAATACCATATAGAGAAACGATAGGGTTTGCAGTGGAGCGATCAAAAAATAGACGATACTCAGACACAACTGAAGAATGGAACTCAGAAAACATAGTGCCTGTTTGGTAATATGAAAAACTGAATACAAGAACCTCAAGCTGTCGTGTCTCAAGGACCGTGGCTGAGGTGAATCAGAAAGATGATTCCATGTAGAGAAACTATAGAAAACATAGCAGCAGAGGGAGCGTAACACAGTCCTCCGTGTAGCTCGATGATGATGAAGATAAGGAGCAGATCTGGGGCAGATCTGGAGCAGAGGAGCAGAAGAGACAGATCTGGAGCAAGGGGGGCAGATCTGGAGCAGAAGGGACAGAAGAGACAGATCTGGAGCAGGAGGGGACAGATCTGGAGCAGAAGGGGACAGATCTGGAGCAGAGGAGCAGAAGGGACAGATCTGGAGCAAAGGGGGGCAGATCTGGAGCAGAAGGGACTGCAGCAAAGGATGGAGGAGGTGTAGAGCAGCTGCAGGTCCTGTCCTGAAGTAGGAGAAGATGGCAGAAAGCAGAACTGGAGCAGGCGGGGCTGCAGCAAAGGATGGAGGAGATGAGGAGCAGCTGCAGGTCCTGTCCTGTCCTGAGAGTGTGGGGGCTAGTGCCTTTATAGGCCTGACCTAGCTGGTCGGCCAGCTGGTCGGTGGGCCTGCCAGCTGGTCGGCCAGTTCTAGCCTTTCTGGCCACTTGTTTGGCCCTGCTTGGCTGACCTTTTGGCTGGCCAGCAGACTGGTAAGTTTGCCCCAGAAATTGGGGATTGCTAGTTGCTTAATAGGTACCTGCACACCCCAAGCTTCTTCTTCTCCACGGCTTTCTACGATACATCAACAAGGACCTCTATTCAACTCAGAAGAAGCGGAGCAACATTTCAAGTTCGGTGCCAACGAAGAACAAGTATACCCTCACGAAAGAGGACAGGTTGGCATGAGGACAATGGGTTATTCGACAATGCCTATCCCACAAGAATCAGTGCAAGGTATGTTGCCCTATCCCTTTGGTGCAAATCCGTCTGTTATGCAAGGCATAGGAACGAGTAATCACGAGGACACAGATCCATACATGCATGTGAACACTCGTAGACGAGAAAGGAGAAATTCATCAGGCAATGAGTTTGCCTCTTACCCAAAAAAAAAAAAAAAAAGGGCTGATGAAGAGGATAGATCACCCCTGGAACCATTTTTTGATTACCCCTAGAACCATTCTACCTTGGACATTGAGAGGGGGTGTTAAGCCAGGCAATCTCCAAACGCAGAAGCCAGGGCCAAACAAGTGGCCAGAAAGGCCAAAAATGGCCAACCATTACTGACCGACCAGAACAGGCCGACCTGGAACTGGCCGACCAGCTGGCCGACCTCCTGGGTCAAGCCTATAAAAGGCAGTAGCCCCCTGGCTACCACATTACTTTTGGGAACAAGCTGCTGCACACCTGCGCTCCAGCATCTCTGCCTCCTCTACCTCTGCTCCTGCATCCTCTCCAGCATCTCTGCCTCCTCTGCCTCTGCTCCTGCATCCTCTCCAGCATCTCTGCCTCCTATGCCTCTGCTCCAGCAACTTCTCTGCCTCCTCTGCTTCCGCTCCATCATCCTCTCCCGCAGCTGCTCCAGATCAGCATCGACTTACTCCTCTATTGTTGCTGCCCTTCTTTGCAGATTTGCAGCAAACCTTTGCTCTTCTGGCAATAGGTTGCTGACTCAGATCTGGTTCAGTTCCAACTTGTGGAGCTAGTGCAGAGCCCACTTCAGTTGACTGCTCTGGAGGACTGATGTTCGCTCCCTCCACAGTTTCTTTCGCAGATATCTCTTCTCTTGTATTGAGTTCCTTTGGTGATATATATTTCTTCTTCAGCTATCTTTCGTCTTCAGTGTTGTCTTATTTATCTCCAAGAACTTTCTTTATATCATGAGGGCCTATGGACTGAGCACTTTGCACGTGGGCAGGAGGTCTTAGCTCCAGTCCTAGCACAGATGTTCAACCAGGCTGTGTCATGGCTTCCCACCTGCTTGGAGCACCACCACTATTGTGCCGATACACAAAGCCAGGGACCGTATGGATACTAGGAATTACCGTACCCTCATGATTACACAATCTGGCCAAGATTTATGGATCAGTATTAAAGAGGGGACTCCAACGACTTAGTTGGCTCAATAGTTCGTTGACCAATTGTTTCGTCTGTATGGGTTGCCAGCTGACATAGTCAGTGATAAGGACTCTAAGTTTACGAGTAAATTCTGGATGCTTGTCTTTGACAAGTTGGATACCACTCTTAGTTTGAGTTCCTCTGAACATGCCCAGTCTGATGGTCAGACGGAAGTTGTGAACCAACTTCTAGAGGATATGCTTCGAGCATATGTTTCCAAGAGGCAGTCATCATGGGAAGACTACTTACCCATGGTTGAATTTGCTTATAACAGTGTAAAGCATGGTTTCAGTACGGCTCTCAACCTAAATCTCTTGTAACAGTCGGATTCAAGGGAATCAAGAATGATGATGTGAAAACATTCTTGCAAGACATGCAAGAGATGTTGCAGTTTGCTAAGGAGTCTATTAGAAGTGCCCAATATAGGGATAGATTATATGCTAAGTTCGCCTAGAGAGTTCTCTACTGGAACGATGGTATACATAATACTTGCGTGTTCCCAAGGAATCCAAGAATCTCAGTACTGGACAGGTTTGGAAGTTATCCCTCGTATACTATGGTCCATTCACGGTTATCCGAAGAATTGGCCAAGTTGCATATGAACTGGATTTGCCTAGAGCCTATATAAGGAGCCCATGGGTTCAGTTTTCATTCACGCAAGTCGGAGCAGGTCTACCTCTTCTTTGCTGTTCTAGATCCTGGATCGTGTTGCGGACGTGCACCTGCTTTCTAGCGTAGCCCGAATTCCCAGCGCAGTCCTGGGGCCCTATGGGGCCTTCTGGTGGTATGGGACGCCAGGAGGTTGTGGACTGGTTGGATGTAGATGCTCGTGCCAGCAGCCCAGCCTGTGGCTTGGGGGGATGCTCAGATTCTACGGGTCCTAGACCCATGAGCATCACGGTTGGGGGGTGAGCATGCCTACACCTCTCTCTGTGGTTCTATGATCGGTTTTTTGTGCTTATGTGCAGGTTCAGATTCCCACGACCGATCGTGGTCATGTCACCCTCCGCCACCACAGCGTGAGACAGCCCACATTTTCACCGCTCACAGATGAGCCACCACAGTGCCGGGTTTCGGTTTCTGAGTCCCAGTCTCAGCCTATTTCAGATAGCATATGTTTTGTACTTAATTTTGCTTGAGCTATTGAGCTCTTTATTTCAGCACAGTACTCAGAAAGGGTCTTAGCGCGCCCTTTGCTCCAGCCCATTGAAGCTTGTATGAGTTGTCCTTCTGGTGTACTTTGCACATTGTCCAATAGGCCCGCGAGGCCTCCCGTGGACGTCTCTCTCTCTCTTCCCCCCCCCCCCAAGCAGAAAGGACAACAGGATGCCATCAACAACCTAAATAACAGAGCGGATGTTTTATAGGTCATCTCTCACTGGGATCATCTCAATAAAGAGACATGACACACCTGCCAAGTTTCTTTAGATTCGGATCCAATGCATCTCTAGACAAAGCTCACAACTAATAAAGACAGTATCAAAACAGTTCGAAATGTTGATCTGAAGGTGGCTGCTCCACAAAAATGCATAAAAATGCCTCCAAAGACAGCTGATTCATAGGAGCAGCTCAAAAATGCACAAAGGCAAGAATTGCCTAAAATGCGCCCTCAGAAAGGTGATTGGCAGGCTGTTAGAGCTCTAAACAGCAGCTGCTGAACTCAGAATTGCTGCAAGAGATGCATACAGCAGGGAAACAGTTCAGAACTGTTTGACGAACAATCACACAGCTGGGAAACAGCTCAAAAGTGCTCCAAAAGCAGTTGGGCAGCAAATGACAGCTGAGAACAGCTTGTGCAGGAGTCGCACACCAGGGAAACACTGCAGCAATGCTCCAGAAATGATCCAGAAGCAGTCGTGCATATGCAGAAGAGCTGTTGCACGTGGCGGCTGCTGCAGAAAAGCTATAGCTCCCTCTTTCACGTGAAAGAACACTTCCAAACAAGCTGGGATGCACAGGGCAAGGCTGAAACTCTGCTTGATACCACTGATGCATTTGTGGAAGCAATGGAGCAGAAAAACGGAGTAAGGAAGCAAAAAACGAGCAGTAGCCTGTTATTGCAGCAGCACATAAGTGCAAGAGAGTACAACTGAAGTGATGGAACATCAATATGAAGGCTAGCCCTAAAACCCTAGCTTGGTCAACCCATGAGGCAAATTAAGTTATAAGAGTTGACTTATCCAAATAACTAATAGTGCTAGCATAGTAGCACACACTAACTAGCACTAGCCTACAAGGCCATCCCAGGGGCTAACCTTATCAGAAAGTAGACTATCTCATGTGCCTCTCTTTCAAGAGAGGTTGTGTCAACAAGTATTGTTTGCTTTGATTATCGGTCTTAACAAGGAAGTCTATTCCTAACAGATAATGTTCCCAAATTTTAAAGGCATGTATAAATGCCAAGAGTTCTTTCTCATAGATGTCATAATGGAGTCAGGCACCTTTCAGCCTTCTACTTTCATAGGCTACTGCAGGAATGTCTTGAGTTAAAGCAGCTCCAATACAGTCACCACTAGCATCGGCTGCTACCAAGAAGGGTTTTCATAAGTCAAGCCAAAGGTGTTGCCAGGTCACTTTTATTCTTGCAAGCCATGGAATAATCATCGAAGATCGAGCCAAAAACAAGAGAACATGCTCCTTGGACAATTTGGTCAACCAAGAAACTAAGGATCTGACATTATTCATGCCTCTTGATTGCTTCATTATGATGAGAAAAGAACTCACATACCAAAGGGACCGACAAATCTTTGTGATGCCACAACTCAGTTATCCCTTCAGGCAACTTCGCCATCTACAAATCACAAAATCCATTCATTGAGTGCAAGACCAACTTCCAAGCCCTCAAATATTAGATGCATAACAATCTTTCTTTGGGTAAAAGAGTGAGCCCTCAAATATTAGGTGCAGGCAGACCTGACAGCAAGAAAATGCATGCATGAGAGTTGCAGAAAACCAAAATGACTAAGTTAAGCTTCACATTGAGTTCAATATACCTCATTCTGATCACCAGGACAGAGCTCTCCCACTTGCTGTCTGAGGTATTCCTCAAATTCCTCGTCTGGGGCCTTCAAGTTGCATAATATCAAATGTTATAGCTTCTATTGAGCATGATAAAGCTGCGAATGTTCTATGGGTGTACTTGAGTTATCCATCATTGATTAATCACATACAGCACCAGATGGCCTTGAAAGGCTGCATAAAAAGAGAACCTTAGAGCATAGCAATAGTCATCACATCACAGCCTTACCAATCGGACTCCAAAAGCCTTTGCTACACCTGCTAACGAGACATCAGAATGAAATGAACCAACTCCACCAACAACAAATACCTGCCATACAAGTAACCAACTTAATTCACTGCAAACTGCTCTTCAAGCCAGCACATATTTACAGTAACACCTTCATAGAGCTAGCGATAAAAAAGAGAATACAAAGAAAGAGCTGATCATCAAGACGATTAAGATAGACTGCATAGACCAATATCATTGCCTCCAGGATCCAGGTACTATACCAAAATGTCTCTCCTTTGATTGAGGGAGACCTTGTGCTATTATGTCTAATGAGTGCAAAAAGGTAAATAAGTCTCCTTACAGGAAACACACACTCACAAAAGACAAGGACCTGCTCTAAGTTGTGAAAATTTGGATATAAAACATGAGCACTTCAGTGCATAGGCGGTGCTCCTTGCATGTGATGCTCGAGCAATAGGCTTCTCTCAAACATTACTACAATGCTGGATAGAGAGAGGGGGGGGGGGGGGGGGGGAGGGAAAGAGAAAAAGGAGAAAAAGAGAGAGAGAGAGAGAGAGAGAGAGAGAGAGAGAGAGAGAGAGAGAGCAAAAGGATGGGTTGAGGGGATAGATTGGACACTGGACCGAATCCAAATCAGCAAAAGAAAAGTGAGCAAAGCAACCCATATGTTCACATAAGTAAACAACCCTTATTTTCAGCAAAGCTACCCTTATGTTCGCAAACATGTGCGCCTTGGGTCCAGACAGTTCCAGAATCTCCTACCTTTCAAATTATCCAGATGATAGTTCCTGTGCAAGTACAATACCTACAGGCTACAGCTTTTGATGGTCCCAAACCTTTTCAACATAAATCCTAGTCAAATCTCATCAGACTACCAGCACATCACACAATGACCGTGAGTTCAAACCATTGAGGAGTCATACAAGGTCATTAACTTTTGTCCGCTGCTCCACTTCTTCAGAAATTGCATCTATCTGCATTCACGGCCAAAGGAAATTCCATCACCTCAGTACAACTACTTGAGCTAGAAAGTGTTCTTAGGCTGATTGAATTTGCCAATTAACCAGTGTCCATTTTATTAATAAAGCCTCTGAAATGAATGACCCCTTGGCATCAAGTATCCCGGCAAAGAAATGTTACGACTTCAATGGCCCCACTCAGGGAAATCTATGGCCCTTAAGGCAAATTCCACTCCCTTCCACATTCCACGATCATCAAGGAGAACATTGTACTGCTACACCATGCCCAATCAATGCTTATGCAATCATCACAAATACAACTTCATGGCTTTCAACCGAGAAAAAGTTACATTAGAAGACTCTTCAGAAAATGTCAACAAAATTTATTGCCCAAGGTCATTGCACGCAGTGAATTCGAAAACTCACATCATTAGGAATGACTGCACGTCTAGTTACAGCCCATCCAATGGAGTGAAGCTTCTTATTCAAGTATGGCCCTAATTGATCTTCTACTTCACCTCTTCTGCAAACAGTCGAACATGGGAATCGCTGACAGATGTGATCAGTAAACCAGCACTAAACATACACCACCTCTTGTGCAGAAGGTTCTAGACAAGTGGCATTTACAATGCAAGCAAAGAGACGATGTACATACAGGATCTCATCACCTATGACCAGAATGGAAGCTGCAAATAAACTTTTTGCACATGGTACAATCCCAACAGCACCATTGGTCATCACACTAGGCTTTCTCTCCAGCTTAATTGGTCGTTTCAACCTTCCAGCTCTTTCTAACCTTCCATCACGCAACATGTAAGCTGGCCTAAACTTGCCTTCTCCGTGCAATTGCTGTTCATCTGACTTTTGGCAGTTTTCAACCGACAATGCTCCATTTGGAACCGTGTCATGGATACTTCCTATAGATGTGTACCTTAAAACCAAAAATGTGATCATTTTATCAGTAGCACATCTCCTGTCTAGTATGATTGTCGGGTACAAAATTTTAAATCACAATCAACACATTCACATGAATGCAATGCAAGGGTACGGTGGGACTGGATATCGAGATTGTTAGGAACCTTACCCTTGGTCATACAGCTTACAATAAGGCACTCGACATGCCAATAAAAATGCCCACACGTCTCTGCATGCACAATCAAAAGGAAAACATGATCATGCTTTCGTACCACATTCGATGAGACAGAAACTCTGCAAATTCAAATTGTCTGCTCGATCCAAAAGCCAACTCTACATAATGTTGAAAACTCTACATAAAGTTGAAAGGGTCAGACGACCTGCTGCCTTAAATTCTGAAAAAACATTCAGGGTCAGTACTCATGTAAAGGCTGGAAATACACCCCAAAGAACTCTTGATAAGAATATATATATACATGATATTAATACAAGTTAATGCAATCAATGTTTTTGCAAAGAGTGCTTTCCTTTAGCAATATTAGCAAGATATCAAACCTATGCCTAAATAAAAATCAAGAAATTCTAACAGGACAGCCGTACCAGGTTATTTAACTTATAAAAACTAGTTCCAAATGTCAGTTATCATGGTATCAAAAATTCGGTTACATGGACGGACCTATATGACCAATCCAGGATTGGATTGATCCGCATAAATGGTGGCCAGCCAGCAGAACTTGGAGAAAATTGTTCTTGGCCCACCTGAATGGTACCAAAGGAGTCAGTTCAAGTGCAAGAAAATCAGGAAGCACGTCAACCAGGTTACCAGAAAAATCAATGTGCTAGGCACAACTCACGGCGTTAGGGTCCCCAATGCGGGTTCCAAGAAAGACGGCCTTAATTGGTTTTTCCCTTAGTAAAGCCTCTAATCCTGACTTGAAGTCAAGTCTGATGATTTCCATGTCCAAATTAAACCTGCATAGCAGAAACATCCGACCAGTAGCCTATTAACAGAACCTGCAGACGGTTGAAATGATGAAACAGAGCAAGTTTCAATGCTTACAAGTTTGCAGTTTCATGCGTGAATAAATCAATTTCTGGGAAAGCATCTGGACTCTCAAAATAAATTGTTCGGATGGGATGCTGTAGTTCCATCTGAGGATTGCCGGCATCCTTTAAACCTTCTTTAGCCTCAGCAGCAGCATAACCTGCCCTTAAAAGATGAAGCAACACCTGTGAAAGAAGAAACCCTGAGTCAAAAAAATTAAGCTAATTTAAAGCTGCGACAGATATGCAAATCAAAGCAGCTGCAACCAACAAAGAGGAGTACCGTCGAATCCTTGCCACCGTTAAAACTGAAAGCCAGCTCGTCGAACCTGTCAGAAGGAGACAAAACGTTCAGTCCCATGGACTTGAAGCCAATGCAAGAGCATCAGCATTAAGAGTTGAGGGGAAATCGCCCCTTTGAACGAAAAAATCACTACAAGTTTCAGCTTTCGTATAGGATCTTGCACGTTGAGGAGACTATACAGATCACTTTAGACTTGAAGTTTTGTCCTCCATGCGTGGAAGGTAGCAATCATTAATCGGAACACGTAAAGCCGGCTTAAAAGAGGCAATCGTACTTGTACAAAGTGAGAGTGCGCTCTATCACGTAAAGGGCATGCTTGCACTTTGCTTGAAGTCTTCTGTCTCCGCATTCGGCGACTGCTTTCCATATCTCCATGTGATACTTCTGGAAACAGTTGGCGGAATCGGCTTGGGAGAGGCCGCCCTCTCTTCTCTATCTTTCACGGTTGCTCAATCTTTCAATTGGTAATTGAGAAGATTTGCTGGAGCGCTCGCAAAGGTCAAGAAGATGGGTTGCGGCGTCTGAAGGCCAGCTCCGGCAGCTGTTGGTTGTTCGATAAGAATGGGCGACTTTGGAGCTGCAGGATTGGTGCTAAAACAATGCTGCGCAACTTTGAATGCCTCGATAATAGTCGCTGTGTGGCCGTGTCTCGTTTGGCTTGGGGATGAAGCATCGTTCCTCACTCTGTTCGTGTGATGGGCTCCCCGAATTCCTTTACCGCACGATTCCCGTTAATTTAATTCCAGCTCGCTGGTGGAGAGCGCAATGATCACTCATCATTCCTGGGATGAGGGGCCTCCGACCCCAAATCTCAACGGATTTCAACAAAACATGGCAGCCCCTACTTCCTGGCCTAAATCAAGGATAGCTGCGTTCTCTCTCTCTCTCTCTCTCTCTCTCTCTCTCTCTCGCCCCAAAGCCTCACTTTTTTCTTCCCCCCACAGGCTCGCTCTCTCTCTCTCTCTGTCTCTCTCCCTCCCTCTCGCAAAAACCTCGCTTTCTTTCTTCCCCCACACAGGGAAAACCCCTCTCTCCTCTCTTTCTCCCTTACTCACTCACGCACTCGCTCACCCAGAGCTCCAGATCTCTCTAGGATGGCAAATCAATCTCTCTAGACAAAGGCAAATTAACGTCTCTGCAATTCCAGAAAGACAAATCTCTCTCTCTCTCTCTCTCTCTCCCCCACACTGCCTCCACGCCTCGGCTCTACCTACTCTCTGTTTGCTCGTAAGGGTGGTTGGAGCTAGGCGCTATAATGGAAAGTCCAATTAGCTCTTCCCAAATGCTTCAAGCCCACACAATCAATGCATAACAATGCTCCACAGCAACCCAAGGGATGATCAATCATCGGAATCATTTACAACTAATTTTCCTAGAAAGCCAAAGTTCACACCACCCCACCAAACATGGAGGAAGAAAATGCACGGAGCATGGATCAAGGTGTCTCGTTCACACCACTTGGTGTTCACGATTTTAATGCAACAAAGGGTGATTGGCCTTGAACTTCAAGGAATCTTCCATGACTAGGGTGGCACGAGTTACAACTCCCAACCAGTGCATTTCATGCCCTTTCTTTTTGCTCGTTGAGGAGCCATCTTGGGCTGGACATAAGTTTTCTTCCTCCATGTCCCAGCCCGGCTCATCTATAGGACTAGGAACCTGCAATCCATTTTTCCTCCATGTCCGAGCGGGTGGTGTGAACCCACCCTAATTGTGGTGATCTCGCTACTTATGTAGCCTAGTGAAGATGCTCATGTTGTTGATCATGATGTCGCCCCTCCTATGCTACAACATTGCCATGAAAGGCATCCAAAACACAAAGATTGGATTACTTACACCAAAGTAAGTAAATCCTCTCTTTCAAATTTCACTTTCCACATCTCATCAAATTAATCCCTTCAATTGTCCAATGATCACCTAAGGTGGTTTCCATCATTCCTTTTGGCATTGTTGGGATCAATATATGTAGTTTATATGCACTTCTAGCCAATGTTTTGTACCAGATGTGAAAACTTTTAATGATCATCAAAGCTAGAAACTAAGGAGTTAGATTCACCCAATTGGAGATCAACTTCCACTCGACTTTCCACAAACATGACCACCCACATGAACAAAAGTAGAGCCTCTAATTTCGTTCATTGGTAACAAATCTCTTGAGATTTGTGATAGCAATCGAGCTGACTCATCATTGCATTTGATTAATAGCCACTTTTAGAGTGCTAGTAGAAGTGCTCCACCCAACCCACAATTCTATCTAAATTGATCAATACCTTGTTTGACGGGAATTACATGGCATAGTCCATTGCCAAGTCGACATTAGATATATTAATTCCTTGCACAAATCAATGCTCCTCCTTATGCACCACCTTCGGAATGATCCACCACCTCCTCAAGCCAAGGCCCTAGCTAAAATCTTATAAGAAGATATTGGCATCATTATCAGTGTTCAATCACTGGGTTATATCATTTTAGGCATCTTAGTATTGATTTAACTTCTTCTATGTTCACATCATGTGAAATATCTTGGCATCATATTCTTTTAGGTCAATTAGGAATGAATTTGATTTTTCCTATGTTCACATCAACCGAAAGCCTTCATGTAAGGTATACCTTATCCACCTCCATATATTCTTTGGCTAACACATTCCAAAAGTGCTTGAAGAATTCTCGTAGTCCATCCATCTCTATGGGATCTCTTTTCTATTTGTATTTTCTCATCTATTTGAGTGGAGGCTCTACTTGGGATTTGGTCATGGATATGTCAGGGGGGTTTGTTGGACAATCCTTCTAGAACATTTGTCTTTGGAGATGGTGGCTAGCTATGGATCTATTTGTTTCTTTGTTCAAGGAGACATGGATGTGCCCCCTATGCCACTTGTCTTTTGCTTTCCTGACTTGATCTTTATCCCTTTGTCCATAATCTATGTGGCCATGAGCTTGGCCCAGTTTACCTTTACTCCTCCTATTGATTTGAATGCATTCTACATTAAGATCCTATGTAAGTAGGTGGCCAAGATCTAGATTTGCTCCAATAGATATCAAAAGGATTTAACTACACCCCCATCCTTTGCCTTGTTCATGACATATCCTTGCCCTCATAGCGAGACATTTTTGTTAAGCAACGGGTTGCATTTGGCTACCAAGGGGTTAGAGGATTTGTTGTTCTCCTCAGGGAGCTTGAATATAGACGTGAGACCAGCCTTGCTAATCATCACTTGCTTACCCTTCACATGGAAGTCTTGGTCTACTCATCATAAGAGTTGATTTCTTCAATTTCCACTTCATTATTGAAGGCCACAATACATGATGGGAGCACAAAAAAACCATTGTGGCCCATGAGGTAAAGTGATTTATCATTGCTAGTGGCCATTAAATGAGTTGCTAGTGGGTTTTTGTCTAAGTCTTGTGGCTTACATTCATCTTTGTTAGCATTCTCCTTTTGCCCTTGTTGGAAGTCTTTCACTTCAATTGGTTGGAAGCCATTTGGCCTTATAGTTGGACAGTATGGGTTTTGGGGGTGATGAGAAATGTGGAGACAAGGGAGAGTGTTTGGCACAAGACTTCAAATGAGTAAAGTGAGACCCGAATTCTTTTAGGATTTCCATCACATTGCCTATCAGTTGCATCTCTCTGCCCTCTTCTCACTCTCCCTTCCATCATTATATTATCCCTCATCATGGGATCATGGCCATATAATGTTGTGGGCAGCTATGGACTAGTTTAGTGCTCCTCTCAATCATGATTCTACCTAATTACAACACTAACAACAAATGGCAAAGACATGGAGCAAGAAAACAGTGAACTTAGATCCCAAGTCAACATTTTGAAGCTGAAGTTGGCAATGCCTCAGGCAAGGGCCCCATTTCCAAATCCAAACCAATGGAGGTCCGAGCATGACTAACATGTAAGGGGACAAACATCTTTGAGGGAATTCAAGCAGTAATTTGGTGCCAACGTGATGGATTATAGGTGAAAGCAGAAGAGTTACTACAATTGTTGACTTGACCAATTTCTCTTACTGGCCCAAAACCCCAATGAGAATATGACCTTGAACTTGAAGCCAAAGTAGGTACAATAAGAGGGACATCTGCATAAATGGCCCTAGGAACTTCATCCAAGACCACCCCCATCAAATAAAATCCTAAAGTCAAAATGAGCATCAAAGGCAAGAAATCAAAGATGAGCTACAAATGGAGAAGTATTGGTTACAACAAGAGGGGCATATGCATCAATGACCCTAGGAACTCCATCGAAGACCACCACCATCGCCAAAACTCCAAAGTGCCAAAATGAGCCCAGGGTGGAGGACAGAAGCATCAAAGGCAAGAATTGAGGTTAAAGTACAAATGAAGAAGTAGTAGGCTGACCTATAAATGGAGTAGTGAGGGTATAACGTCTTTACAAGTAGACAAACTCCAAGGGTCCATGAAGGAGGAGCCAATCAAATCTAAGCCATCAACCATGCCAACAGCGCTAAGGACCTGACAACATACCCTACTCATTATGCATCGATCAAGAGCGAAGTCTAGATGAGGGGACTATTCTCTCCTTTATCCCTTACCATCCCTTTACAACATTGACAACACATGGCAAAGGGGACAAGGCTCTGAATTGAAATGACAAAGAAAGTTTGCATGGTGATGGCAAATCATCAAACAATGCTACTGGACACCATTGTGCAATTCTAAGAGCCATGTAACCAATATGATGTAGTCTTTTTCTTGAAGAAAAAGATCAATACTACAATATCCATTTCATGTCCAAGCTAGAGGCCACCAATGTTTGAACTCGTATGTGAATGTAGCAAGGCCCCAACTCTTAGATGGATAGCCAATACCCTCCAAAAGTTGATAGTGTAGCAATGCAAAATCCAAGCCATGATGATGTGGCTTGAGCATCAATTGGGGCTAATGTTGAACCCACACACTTCTATGTCTCAAGGAGTCTACTAAGGCCAAGAATGAATGGATGGGAAGTAGGTAGCAAATGGCCAATGGAGGATTGAAGGATCGGTTTGGGTGGCAAAGCAGTAGACGACCCCAACCTGCAACTCAACATTGTCTTCACTATGTCAAATCCAAGGTAGCCACTAGCTACAAGAAAACAAGTGTGAGATAGTAGGGGCTATAATTATCTTTTGGGCATTGACACTCTTATGCTTATTTCCTATGCATAGTTGCTCCATCAAGGCTTCATTAGCTACTTTGCTAGATGGGAAAGATGCTCACCTCACCTCATGACTGATCACAGCTGTCCACTCCAATTTATAGCTCTTCTCATTGGTGTGAAATGCCCTCAAAGGCTTTGGAGGCCTCATTTGTGAATTTGAGTTGCACCGTCTTAAACTCTAATAAAGAAACTAGCTCTTTCTTTGTTGCTTGATGCACTTGGGCCTCCAAAACTTCTACATGTCCATTGAGGTTGATGTTTTCTTTTCCTATTTTCATTCGTTGCCTCATCACTCCCTTAGCACTATGCTTCCTTTTTTGCTAGCCTCCTTCACTTTGGCCAATTTGTCTACGAACAAACTAGTTTCTAACTTTTCTTCTTCTTCTCTTCACTATGCCTAGGAGATGGCCTCTTGTGCTTTTCATTTGGGTATCTTCCATTGGGCCCTTTTGGCCTCCAAGGTAGTGCATGTAGGTTCCATTAATGTTTGCACATTGGCCTTTGCCTTCTATAGGCTAAATTCAATTATTATTAGGTGTTGGAAAATCCCTTAGATGTGGGCAATGATGTTGATGGCTTGCCAAAATATATGGAAGTATTGTTCTTATATCGCTTGAAATTTTGTTTGGTAGCCCTAGTGATATCAATTTGGGGAATTTGTGGCAAGCCTTCACTCTAGAAGGCTTCTAGCCCTTGATATTAGGATGGAAGCTCCTAGCATCTAATATTGTATTTGAAATAATGGGAGGGTCTTCTCGTGATTCCCTTTCTTTGGGGTCCCATTGCAAGTACTTTGTGGGGACACTCCATTAAATCCAAATTCTCCAAGAGCTAAGAGGGATGCTCTCCATATGTCAGTCTAAATACTAGCTAGAAGCCATAAAACATAGCTCCATGTGATCCACAATCCTAATCTAGTCAAAGCATGAGTCCACTAGGATATCCTCATCCATGGACCTCGAAATCCTTCACCCAGAGGATGGCAGACCTCTTGGTGCCTCTCGTTACATATCTTGGTCTGGATTGGAGAGAAAACCCACTTCCACTATGGGCTCATGGAAGGATTTCATAAACCTTCGGGATGATCGTAAGCTTCAATTGGTAAGTCACATCAGAGGAAGTAAATAAAAATTGAGCAAATTGATGTAGCCCTACGTTTGGATTGGGTTCTCATAGATGGCAGGCCTTACCATTGTTGTATTTGGCTTGGGGTTTTTGTGAGGCTGGGTATCCCATTTCAAGTCATAAGGCTTCAACAGCTTCAGATGTGGATGCCTTGGTTTTTAATGTTCACTTTGGGGGCAAGTTAACCAAGTCCAAGGATGAGGATATCCTTATGGGTGTTGATTTTGGGCCTATAAGAGTTTTCGTCATTTGGAGCAATGCTTCTTAACTTCAAGTTGGTACCTAGACCCAAGCCCGAATCATGTTCCTTCAGGTTCTTGGAGGATTTGGCTTTCCAGAGTCCCCATAATATGTTTGTAGCGGGCCCCAAGGGAGTGGGAGTGGATTGATGAATGCAACCATGAGAAGAGCCCTGAGGGAGTGGGAGTGGATTGATGAATGCAATTGCTACTTCCATTACATGGTTAGCAATGCCAGGAGAATTCAACTTAGTCTTAGGGACTGGAAGCCCACCTGATGTCCTCATTGGAAGAATTTGTAGATTTCTATAGTCTCATAGAATTTTTTTTGAATAATATTCTAGAAGTCCCTTAAGAATATAAAAATCACTACTTTTTTTTGGCTTTCTACTCATGGAGGGACTCCACTGAACCTTTGGGAATCTAGCTTGGATCAGCCCCTAATTGCCCTTGTTGTGTTTCTACTAAGGAGCCCATTCAACGTTGTTTTATGGGATTGCAGATAGATGGAATTAATCTATTTCACATAAAGCTTTAGTTAACCAATCTTGGATGACCTATGCTTTCAGACACAATAAGGCAAATATTAGGTGAAATAAAATTCAACAAGAAGGAAGCTCTAAACCCCTCAACAAAACCTTAAAACTTAGCAACCTCAGCAATCCCATGATCCTTACAACCTTAAGGAAAAAGGAAAGCCTTGGTTGATATGGTAAACAACTAGCCAAAGCAACTGGAGCAGGGCCATCCAAGCCCACTAGAGTAGGACCATCCCAACTCTTCCCCATTTAAGAATGGATTCCCAACAAAGTATCAATGCTCCCATTGTCAATGTGATGGTGCAATGGAAAAAAGAGCTCAATAAGTATTGCTTTGACATTAGACTCACGATCCAACAGGCCCTCAAGATACTCTGTCACGTCTAGGAGAAATTCATTAATCATAGAATGACATAGTACAAGCTCAGTACAAGGCAAGATAAAACATCAAACAAAATGAGAAGCTACAAGTGACCTACACCTCCTACAAAGCAGACAAAAAATAGTAGCAAAGGAAGATGGTGAGGGTGGTCAAAGAACAAGAAGTGGTGAATCAAAAGGAAGACAAATATTGAAAGGAGTCCAAGGTCCTAAAAGAAAAACTCAAGAAGACCAAATACAAGAGAAAGCACCAAAAGAATAGTGCTAGACCCACCATCCCAATTTGACATGTAATGGTCCTTTAGGATTGGTGCATGAGTTCATCATCACCTTAGTGAACACTATCTCAACAAACTGCATTGCAATCAAAACAATCTGACCTCATCCCATTGATTCATTTGGCCATTCATTTAATTCTAAGTCTTCCAAGGTGACAGTCCCATTGCCAAATCACTCTTGATTTGGTATGGCTCGAGCCACACTTGATGGAGAATTTACTTCATTACTTCAAGTGGGGCAATGTAACCAACATGAGAATCCCATCTTTAAACTTTCTATTTTTGATGTGGTAGTCATGCCACATCTTTCTCCGATCCTAGATTTCTCATTGCATCTAGGCTATCCTCATCTACAATTTGTCTATCTTGGACAATTCATCCAATCATTTATAAAGGGATTCCTCTTAGCCATTCTTTTGTGTTTGTCAATTTACGGAGCACCTTTTATAGGCATTCCGAGTGTGCATGTTTCATGCTACAAAAAGCAAAATTATCCAAGAATATTGTGAGGAATTCATCAATGTACTCTTGGAAGGTTTCCACCATGAAGCACTGGAATGTGGATTGCACATACTTCAATCCAAATGGCATCAATTTACTTTGAGTATTATCCCCATTTGGTGATGAAGGTTCTTGTCCATGAATGAATACACCTCCTACCTTTCTATTGTGTCCAAGATGGTATCTATGAATAGTAGTGCAAATGGTATTTGATTGTCTACTTATTGGGCTTCAAGTAGCATGGACTCTTCACCCTGGGGCACCAACTCAATGTGTAATATGTTACTACCCTTTTCGAAAATCTAGGGTATGGGGGGGACAAGGTCCTTATATGATATGCATGGATTTCCTTAAAAATTTTCAAATATAGAAGGGAAAAATATGAAAATTTCATGTCCCCCCACCCACAAAATATAAGGTATATACCTTGAAAAATATGCAAGATATTAAGATTTGTAAATATTTTTCATAATATGTGAGGCCCAAGGGGGGTTCTTTTGAATGGGGGGGTAAACACTAAAATATGAAAAGCCATCTCCTTTCAAATCAATGTAACTTTTTCATGTGTTACCCAAATTTCAAGGTGTAAAGACATATTTGAAGCTCTTGTAGTATAGAACACAACCATGTTAATTTGAATAATTTCCACTCATGGCATATAATTGTTAAATTCATCTCATTCTCAAGATTTTGATGGGTTTTCTTACTAAAAGGGAGTTGGCGCCCCAGGCTCTCAACTTGCTATTTTTCTTTGGCACAATTATGACTAGAATTAGTTAATCCCTTTGGTTAACCTAGTAGATGAAGCATGTAGTTAATAGTTGGTTAATTTCATCCTTTAAACACCTTAGAATTGTTCGGGTTCATTTGGTATCTCTACTACCGAATTGGTTTTACATCCCGAATGAAGAGGATTTGGTATTGAATCAAATTGGTGGTACCCCCTTCATCTCTATGTATTCCCATGTGAATCCATCCTTAAAATTCAATAAGAGCTCTTTTAATTTATCAAGGAAGTCATTGATATGGATGCGATTTGGTGCTTCTCACAAACCCGCATTGATTTCTTGGATGGCTTACCCTTTTATAATTCGGGAGCTTTGCTGATTCTCTCTTGATTCTACTGATTTGGTCCTTTGGATCTTCATGGATTGTAGGCTTTATCTCCTCTCAAGGCTTTTGGAAAGGCCATCTTGTGATTTTTATATTCCACTAGCATCTTGATGGCTACCCACATTGCATCAGTATCATTGGGATTGTAGGGCAAAATGTTGAGGGTGAGTAGCTTGTCTTCAATGTATGAGGCATATGCCTCTTCTACCTCCAAGAATTTAGGCTTGCATTGCTTTTGGATTATGTCTTTTCCCATCCTACCTCTCATGTGCAATGGTGAGGGTGCCCCTCCCAAACCATGTAGTATCTTAGCACCTTTCAACCATGGTTATCCCAACAACATGGGGTATCCTTGTTTGGTCCCCATCTTGACCATGACAAATGTGATTGAAGTGTGCTCCATTGATTTTGATGAATACATCATTGAGCATGCCTATCGGCATCACCAACTTGTAGTTTGTAATGCAAATTTTGAATGGAGAAGGCTCAAGTTTTCGAACTTAAACCTCTTTTGGAATACCTCAAAGATGAGGCTCAATTTGGAGCCTCCATTAATGAGCACTCACTTCACTATGCAATTTCAAATTTTGACGTCGATCATGGGCAAATCTCTCTCCTAAATTGCCATTTGGTCACCTCCACCCTTGTCATTATCCCTACAGAAAACCCTCACACAGTGGGGAGTGAGTTATAGTAGTTGGGCAATGAAGGAGGTGAGAGAGAGAGAGAGAATACGAGTGAGAGAGTGGGGAGAGGGGAGAGGGGAGAGGAGAGAAACTAGCGCAGTCGTCTCTCCAAGCCAACCTTTGATCTGCATGGCTTGTGGGCAAAGATGCAGAAAAAGGCTACAAATTGGAAGCTAGTTGAACCATCTCTGAGCATTTTTTATTAAAGTACATGGAAAATAGTCCATGTATTCCTCATCTTTTATGGCACCATTGATGTGGCAAACTCTCAAGAAACTCTTTTTCATCATTAGTGACTTTAAAAATTTAAAAATTTACCTTGATGTTGGTGTTGGACCTCTAGTGGACTTAGATTTTTCCGCTCCATAGCCTGAGTAGGTAGGTCTTCCACTCAAAAGGACCTGGCCACTGGTTCTCCACCTATCATACCTATCTTCATGTGTATGAGGTTGCTATTGACTATCCTACAGTCGATTTGTACTATCTTCAGGTCTTAGAGGTATAGGTTTTTGTATGTTTGTAAGTCGAGTAGGACTTCTATCCACCATGAGAGGAACTCGGGAAATTTTCCTAAGCTACTCCACATTCACTTTATGTCTTTGGTGGCATCTCTCTCCATCAGAAGCATGCTGCTCTTCCTGTCAATTAATTCTTTGGTGGCATCCCTCTCCATCAGAAGCATGCTACTCTTCCTGTCGATTGATTCTTTGGCCATCGGCTGTAGTTGGCCTTCTTCATGCTGTGGCTTTCGACAGTTATGAAAAGTAGTCCTTCATCCTGAGAGATTCCAAACTAGAGTGGAAGTCTTCGAAACGGCCCATGAAGATATTTTTCAACAATTTACGTAGCTTCAATAGATGCTGAGGGATTCAAATGAAGTGGTTGCACAGAGTGAGCAAAAGTGGAGGAGATGAAGGAGAACATCCGTAGCCTTAGGATGAGGGAGGAAGGAATCAAGAAGCAACTTCGTCATTACAGAGCAAGACTATGGTATTGACGGCCGTAATAGTTAAATCGGATGCCTATCCGGCTATGCAACAACCCCAAAATGCATGGTCTGCCATACCCCCAAAGGTATAATGCGTACATTTTTACAATCCCTACTAGTGACTACGTATGAAAAATGGCGCACGTACTAATCAAATATGCATGTGGACTTATCTGTTGGGGATGAAACTTTGCACAGCTCTTAGGCTACCCTAGACCTACATCCACACAAGATTTGGTCTCCAACTGATTTGGTATGTGCCACGTGGAAGGTATAATGCATACATTTTTACAATCCCTACTAGTGACTACGTATGAAAAATGGCGCACGTACTAACCAAATACGCATGTGGACTTATCTGTTGGGGATGAAACTTTGCACGGCTCTCAGGATACCCTAGACCTACATCCATGCAAGATTTTGTCTCCAACTGATTTGGTATGTGCCATGTGGAAGGTATAATGTGTACATTTTTAACAATCCCTACTAGTGACTATGCATGAAAAATGGCGCACGTACTAACCAAATATGCATGTGGACTTATCTGTTGGGGATGAAACTTTGCGTGGCTCTTAGGCTACCCTAGACCTAAATCCATGCAAGATTTGGTCTCTAATTGATTTGGTATGTGCCACGTGGAAGGTATAATGCGTACATTTTTACAATCCCTACTAGTGACTACGTATGAAAAATGGCACACGTCTAACCAAATAAGCATGTGGACTTATCTGTTGGGGATGAAACTTTGCACGGCTCTCAGGCTACTGTAGACCTACATCCACGCAAGATTTGGTCTCCAACTGATTTGGTATGTGCCACGTGGAAGGTATAATGTGTGCATTTTTACAATCCCTACTAGTGACTACGCATGAAAAATGGCGCACGTACTAACCAAATATGCATGTGGACTTATTTGTTGGGGATGAAACTTTGCGCGGCTCTTAGGCTACCCTAGATCTACATCCATGCAAGATTTGGTCTCCAACTGATTTGGTATGTGCCACGTGGAAGGTATAATGCGTACATTTTTACAATCCCTACTAGTGACTACGTATGAAAAATGGTGCACGTACTAACCAAATACGCATGTGGACTTATCTATTGGGGATGAAACTTTGCACGGCTCTCAGGCTAACTTAGACCTACATCCATGCCAGATTTAGTCTCCAACTGATTTGGTATGTGCCATGTGGAAGGTATAATGTGTACATTTTTACAATCCCTACTAGTGACTACGTATGAAAAATGGCGCACGTACTAACCAAATACACATGTGGACTTATTTGTTGGGGATGAAACTTTGCACGCATCTTAGGCTACCCTAGACGTACATCCATGCAAGATTTGGTCTCCAACTGATTTGGTATGTGCCATGTGGAAGGTATAATGTGTACATTTTTACAATCCCTACTAGTGACTACGTATGAAAAATGGCGCACGTACTAACCAAATATGCATGTGGACTTATCTGTTGGGGATGAAACTTTGCAAGCTCTCATGCTACCCTAGACCTACATCCATGCAAGGTTTGGTCTCTAACTGATTTGGTATGTGCCACGTGGAAGGTATAATGCATACATTTTTACAATCCCTACTAGTGACTACGCATGAAGAATGGCGCACGTACTAACCAAATATGCATGTGGAATTATCTGTTGGGGATGAAACTTTGCGCGGGTCTTAGGCTACCATAGACCTACATCCATGCAAGATTTGGTCTCTGGTATGTGCTACGTGGAAGGTATAATGTGTACATTTTTACAATCTCTACTAGTGACTACGTATGAAAAATGGCACACGTACTAACCAAATACGCATGTGGACTTAATTGTTGGGGATGATTTTGGACCAATCGTACATAATCATGTATTAATGTTTGACACATGTTACTACCAATGAGCACCATTCCATGCTAAACATTGACATTTTTTTCTTAATCTACAATTTACAAAAATTGGTGACAATATTAGTGTAATATTTGCAAGCATTGATATATACAAAATTCAATGTGATATTCAAAATGATAAAGTTCATAGCATGAGAGAGAGAGAGAGAGAGAGAGAGAGAGAGAGAAAGAGAGAGAGAGAGAGAGAGAGAGAGAGACCTTATACTTGAACACCTTTTCAATGCTTAATGTTTACAATTACTTCACACGGCATTATTTTTAAAATACCTTATGTATTAGATGTGTGAATTGAGATATCTGAAATTCAAACTGATACTCCTAATTTTAAACGTTTATGTTAGATTTGAACAAACTATAAACTGAGATAAACAAAGTAAGAAGAACATCATGAAAGTACCAAAATGCTCATACATAATAAAAGTAAGAACAATATCATGAAAGTACCAAAATGAATGTGTACATCATCATCATCATCGTGCAGAAGTGCATCCCTAAACAAGATATGTGTGAAGCCCAAACAATCATCCTGAATCAGAATCTGATAACTCCACATATGATCCTCTAGTCGTCCTCTAACATGGCTCTTGTATGACCCGCTGCCAACTGCCGTCCGTTGTGTGCCCTCAGGCAAAGCTGGATCAGATGGGATAGCCTCATCTCCTGGATCAGATGGGCTAGCCTCATCCTGATGAAGAGGAGGGCATGCTGCACGAGCCATTGCTGCCATCTCTACCTCCCTCGCCTCCTCTATGTATGCACGCCTCAACTCCCAAAGTCATGCATCTGCAAATACTCGTGCCTCAAATCTAGCACGAGTAATCGTCTCTACATGTAGAAGACGTTGGTCTCGGCCCCGCCGAAGCTACTGCTCCACCCACTACTGCAATGATATATGAAGCTCTGCCTCTCGCTCAATATGACGTGCCTCCTCTGCTCATGCCTCGTCGCCTGGTAGGAAATCACCATATGAGAAGCATCGTGGAACACACGCTACAACCACTAAAGTATCAGCACCCTCCTGCTGCAGCAAAGCTCTCTGTGCCTCCTCCCTATAGTGCTCTGTCAAGACCATGCGAGCAAATGGATCAATGGCCTGACGATGACCAGGATACAGATCATCCATGCCTAGTCCTTTGTATGTGGCCACATCAATGTCAGCAAAGCATACAGGGCACACTGATCGTGCCACCATGTGGCAGGTCATGCAATGGAGATGTGCGATGTGGCCGCACCCTAGTCCAAATCACCCTACGGTGTCAAAATCCTCGTGGCAAAGGACACAAGTGGTGGTAGAAAGCCTGGCTATGACTAGTGCATCTATGGGTGTCCTAGTCAGCACATCTACAGGAGCGGGGTATAGGGCCACACTGGGGTCGATCCTATGGTGAGATGGATCATGACTAATATGTCTCAACTGTAAAACATAGTGCTCCGCTTGATGGTAGGCTATGCGTGTCCGAATCCTCTGCTCCTCCAAATCTACCTCCAAGTGTCATACACGAGACTTCATATCCAGTCGCAATAGATGTGCCTGCCAAGCAAACATGTCGCGTACATGGTGAGAATGAACCAAAAAACTTCAGTTCAAAACACGCAACAAAAAAATATACTAAAATAATCAGAATAACTAACCTCGACCCTAGACTCAGCCAACAATGCCTCCAACTCTGCGATCCGTGCGTCTTGACTCTCCAACTCCTGCTGAGGTGGTGTAGATGTGGGAGGCTCCATAGATGTGGGAGGTGGAATCGAAAGTGATCTCGATAGGGCAGAGACCATGTCGTGCAAGGATGAGGCCACTGAATGAACATCCCCCCTAATCTGTCCTCCAACAACTCGCAATGCCGGTGCAGGGATAGTGTGTAGCTTTGGTGCCTTGCGTCGATGCCCTGCAGTCTGACACTCCTGATGCCCCATCCTACCATGTCCTGCTCCTGATCTTGGACGAGTACTAAGGTAGTCTACCCGATGACCAAGCACAAACTTGGCGTATAGTTGCATGGCAAATGACCTGGCTATCTCACGGTTGTGAGGCAATCGACCACCATTTGTAGCGAGATATCTCGGATAAATGTGTGCTGCTATGACGGGGTGCCTACAACGTAAAATATAAAAGGGCTGCCTTAATCGTGGTCGCATAGCCTTAGTGTGACCATCCCAAAACATATCCTCTAAGGCCTGCCTGTGAGGTGACTCACGCTCAAACAACTATCGACCAATCCAAGCCATGATCACTGATCTCTACCTCAGCCTGTGCCTAAAAGGTATCCAAAACGTCCTCAACTGTGTCTAATCGACCTAGAGCATCAATGACTAAATCTAGGCTTGCAACCAAGTGAGGGGGTGCCCTAGCATCCTGCAGTGCCCTCATCTCAGCTCTCAAAATCGCTATCTGCATATGAATAGTGGTGCTAGAACCTGCACGCTGGCTGGCGCATGCACAAAAAAACACATGGAAATTAATATTCTATCTGGGTAATGAAAATTAATATTCTATTCAATGGGACTTAATAATCTATTTGCGTAATGAAAACTTTTAGCTAGCCAATTTTGATTGAATTTTTGCAAAAGCTCATGACAAGGTTTCATGGAATCACATAAGTCTTTGTATTTGTCTATGTAAGTATATCCATACATAGATCTACAACCTTCCCTAGCTCCCTATTTCTATAGTTTCATGTGCCACCTAAAGGGATTGTTAGCCACATGATCTACCCTCTCCTTGCATCAACCTCTCGCACCATATGATTTGAAAATGATGTGTAGGCGAATGTGTTGTTCAAATCATCCTATTTGTTTGATTGATTACACTTAGGCACGTACTCCTTGATGAGGTAGGATGTCATTGGGATCATCCTATGCACCTAACGGTTGATGGGCCAAATGTGTGGCTATGCCTACAACAGTGCTATGTTGCAAATGCAACACATGCACTCCCTCCATGCTCTAAGTTGCTCCACTCTTCAATGGAAGATGCAAACACAATAGTTATTTAACGGTGTTATTAAAAAAGGGATTTAGATGTACATCCTTGGTCTTATTTTATTTTCAAAGAAATTTCAAACTTTGTGTTAAAGATGCTACACTTCCCTAATTTGAAAAATAATATAAAAACTACTTTAATCTCTTTTTTAAAATAAACGAAATAGATGATTTTAAAAAACAAAATATATATGTTTTGACATTTAAATAAAAACTTCACTAACTTGAAAAATAATATAAAAGCTACTTTAAACTCTTATTTTCTTTTTTTTAATAGATGATTTCTAAAAACAAAATTTAAACATTGTTATATTTAACTCAAAACTTCACTAATTTAAAAAATAACATAAAAACCACTTTAATCTCTTTTTTTTAATAGATGATTTTAAAAAACAAAATATATACGTTTTTTACATTTAAATAAAAACTTCACTAACTTAAATAATATAAAAGCTACCTTAAACTCTTATTTTCTTTTTTTCTTAAAGATGATTTTTAAAAATAAAATTTAAAAGTTTTTTTATTTAAATAAAAAAAGCTAACATAAAAACTACTTTAATCTCTTTTTTTTTAAAATAGATGATTTTAAAAAACAAAATATATACGTTTTTTACATTTAAATAAAAACTTCACTAACTTAAATAATATAAAAGCTACCTTAAACTATTTTTTTCTTTTTTTCTTAAAGATGATTTTAAAAAATAAATTTAAAGTTTTTTTTATTTAAATAAAAAAAGCTAACATAAAAACTACTTTAATCTCTTTTTTTTAAAATAGATGATTTTAAAAAATAAAAAATATATGTTTTTTACATTTAAATAAAAACTTCACTAACTTAAATAATATAAAAGCTACCTTAAACTCTTATTTTCTTTTTTTCTTAAAGATGATTTTTAAAAATAAAATTTAAATGTTTTTTTATTTAAATAAAAAAAGCTAACATAAAAACTACTTTAATCTCTTTTTTTTGAAGAGATGATTTTAAAAGACAAAATATATACATTTTTTACATTTAAATAAAAACTTCACTAACTTAAATAATATAAAAGCTACCTTAAACTCTTATTTTCTTTTTTTCTTAAAGATGATTTTTAAAAATAAAATTTAAACGTTTTTTAATTTACATAAAAAATGCACTAATTTGAAAAATAACATAAAAACTACTTTTATCTCTTTTTTTTAAAATAGATGATTTTAAAAAACAAAATATATACATTTTCACATTTTAAATAAAAACTTACGTAATTAAAAAAAGTTTAAAACACATTAAAAATTTTGAAATATTTTATAATTAAATTAGATATTCCTATAAACTAAAATTTAAATAAATTTTTGCAAAAAAAATGCTACATTAAAAAATCCTTACCTGGAATCTCCCGCTCCGCCCATCTCCGTCGCTTCGTCGTTGTCCGTCCGTCGCTCCCGCAATTCCGTCGATTTCGATGAGGAGGAGCTCGATCGAGGTTTGAAGAATGAGGGGGTCCCTCTCTTTATATATGAAAATTTAGGGTTTCAATACCACGATCGAGGTATTGGGATGCCACGTACCTCTATCATGGTATTGGACATGCAACATACATCATCGGTCCAGCATACCACTTGCGATGCCATATACCTCGATCGAGGTATTTCACATGCCACATACACATCAGTCCATCATACCTCGATCGAGCTATAGACATGCCACGATACCTTGATTGAGGTATCCCAGCTGCCAACACAGTAGATGTGGGATGCTACATACCTCGATCGTGGTATTTGACATGCCACATACACATCGGTCCAGCATACCTCGATCGAGGTATAGACCTACCACGATACCTCGATCGAGGTATGTCAGCTGCCAGCATAGTACATGTCGGATGCCAGATACCTCGATCGTGGTATTTGACATGTCGCCAAGTCATCGGTCCAGCATACCACGATCGAGGTATTTGGACTTGCCACAGTATCTCGATCGAGGTATGTCATCTGCCATGTCGGATGCCACATACCTCGATCGTGGTATTTGACACGATTGATGTCATCTATCCACAATACCTCAATCGAGGTATGTGGACTTGCCACGATACCTCGATCAAGGTATAGGTGGCTTGCCATGATACCTCGATCGAGGTATAGGCTCGGTTCGGTGAAAGAAAGTCTAGGACCTCGATTGAGGTATTGGCTTGGCTCGGTTGTCCTTGTGTGTGAATTTCATTAGAGACGATACCTCGATTGAGGTATTTCACACCGAAGCAAAACCTTTGTAATTTCACTCGAGGGAGTGTCACACTCACCTGCAAGTGGTCCGGAAGTGGACACCCTTAGCTTGCTACCTCCCCCATGCACTAGTCCCAATAGTTTGGATTCTAAACTTTCAATCCGTTTTGGTTTTCAACAAATCAAAAAAAAAGTTATGGAGCGTGCCCTTAAATGGGTATGCATCACTTTAACTAGAGGTGATGGTGGAGGAAAGATCAATGTAGAGGTGGGAGTGGCGTTTTGGTTTTCAACAAATCAAAAAAAAAGTTATGGAGCGTGCCCTTAAATGGGTATGCATCAGTTTAACTAGAGGTGATGGTGGAGGAAAGATCAAAGTAGAGGTGGGAGTGGTGGAGGAAATAGAGGAGGATGTGGTGGAGGAGGTGAAATTAATGGAAGATGGAGGAAAAAGGTGAAGTGTTTGACAAAGGATGCCAACTCGGGTGGGAGCAATTTGTCAAACAATGGATACTAAGACCTTATTAGATAATTCAAGAAAATCTCAATTCCCAGCTTGGCAGTATTTTGAGAAATTGCAACCTTTCTACATGAAAAGTTAAAGAAATAGGCGAAAGCAACTACATTATCATTCACAAAAGTATGAAATATCAACTATGTTCTCACTTGATAATTGTATCTTAAGACAAATAATGCAATATTTTGCAAAGATTGGAGGCCCGTTAACCCATGCATAATGATCTCATTTAGGTGTGTCTTTGGGTTGAGGAGAAGCTCATGTAGTGTACTTTAGAATGATTACTTGGTTTCATGTATGTATAGAATAAAATTTTGATGTTTTTGAATAAATTACTAGCACTTGTAATCATGCTTTTACGGTATCGTTCCAAATACTTATTCCAAATGCTTTAACGGTATTGTTTCAAATACTTATTCCATAATTTTTTGCTCTCATGTTCAAGTTTGGAATGTGTACTACAACTTGAAGACAAAGTTTACCGAATTCTGTTGAGCAATGCATAAGTTATGGGTCATGCAAGATATATATATATATATATACACAGAAAAGTCCCTGAACCTCACCAAAAAATGGCTACACCCAAGCAAACAATGACCCATACACATACACATACAGATACAGATACATGGGTCATGCAAGATATATATATATATATATACACAGAAAAGTCCCTGAACCTCACCAAAAAATGGCTACACCCAAGCAAACAATGACCCATACACATACACATACAGATACAGATACACATACATATACACATACACATACACATACACATAAAAATTAGAATGGATAGATGAAGTGATGTAATGGAGAAATGACAATGTAAAAGAGAGATACAATTTGAAGGAGAGCAAGTTCAACTTGCACAATCCAAGCTCATGTCTCGAGCGATGTACACATGCTAAACCTTCCCATTGAGTCCTTTTTTTGTATCACGGAAACCAATGCAACCCTTCCAATGCTTCTCTATCTTTGCTTTTTCCTTTCTAGAAACCTTGAATGAACCTATTTTGCAGATGGTTGCATTGTGAGCCTGGACATTAGCCTAAACTATTGAGGAATCCAAACATCACTGCCATCCTTCAAAATGTGACCCACACAAAATTGAATCGACAGCTTTGGCCTAGGGCAAGGGGAGTGCTTTATCTTTGTAGAAAGAATGGGAACAAGAAAAGAGAAAGAGGTTGGGAGGAGGAAAAGGTTGAGATGAGGAAGAGGTTGAGAGGAGGAGGAGGAGTTTGAGAGAAGGTTGAGAGGCGAAAGAGGCTAAGAGGGAGGCCTTGTCATTGAGGATAGTTTGGGGGGAACTCCTAGGAGGTGTTGGGGGGGTGGGGATACTTTTGGAAAATTTCAAATTTTTGGAGGGAAAAAAACTAATAATTTTGGGGACCCACCAAGAGAGGGAGGAGGGTAGGGGGACTAGCAAAAAGTCTACAAGGGGGGGAGTAAATGCCCCAAGAGGTGGTGGGGGCAAGAGGGAGGCAAGTGGGAGCCTACTGGTAGGTCTCTCCACCAATGAGAGGCCAATATGGAATCCTCCATTCTTTTAATGCCCAAGCTATCCCATTGTTTGGGTTACTAATCACAAATATTAAGGGCCTAGTCCAAGAGGCCCTTTTTGAGTCCAAAATTCCCCTAATGGACATTGCATTGAATGAACTATACTAATGATAAAACAAATTAACTCTTTGATAATAGTGAATTCTTATAAGTATGTAGAAAATAAAGCTGTAATGGAACATAAAAGTAGTATTATGCTTACAAACTTCGAGATCCCAACCCTATGCAAATTGTCTTTCTCTATTTTTTACTTTTGTTTTGAGATCCCAACCTTGCTCAAATTGTCTTTCTCTATCTTGTACTTTTGCTTAACTTGCTTGGCCTCCATGAGAGCTCCTTCCAACTATTTGGTACTTCATTTAGCATTTTTTGTAG
Source organism: Dipteris shenzhenensis (assembly GCF_047967505.1). Lineage (NCBI taxonomy): Eukaryota > Viridiplantae > Streptophyta > Polypodiopsida > Gleicheniales > Dipteridaceae > Dipteris > Dipteris shenzhenensis. Next base: position 61,689,749 of record NC_141596.1, read on the forward strand.
ATAAATTTTGGAGATAAATTCATCCTTAGTTCCTATGCTTGAAAGTCCTCTTGTTACCTCTCTTTGTCTTTTTGCATCCTTGTAACTTCCAATGCATTTGTCCATTCCTCCACAATTGTACAAATAGAGGGTGTTGACTTTCATGTCTTTTTTTCCCCTTCCCTTATGCAATCTGTGCCCTTAGATCATCTCTATCATCCCAAATTTGTCTCACCATCAGTCTAGTTTGGCTTTCAAGCATAGTAAGAAGCCTTTCTAATATTGATTCCCACAGGCTTAGATGAATCCAAGTACAATAAAGACTCAGTAACATTAAAAATTGACTCTTGCACAAACCATCTGTCTGCCATGCTACCCTCTGTGTTTTCCTTGCATGCCCTTTCAATATAGTCATGAGTCTTGGGCCAAAAAGGATATTGATCAACTATGCATAGTCCATGTAGAAGCAAGTTCATCCATGAGGTGCACAATTACATGCAACTGGATATCTAAACCACTTGTTGGGAATGCCTTCTCAATGAAACATATAGATTCAATAGCTTGGATCCTCATCAACTCAATGGAAGATCCTTTTATCTCTTTTGAGGACATCCACCTATGTTAAAAAGAAATGGATTAGCTAGTGCAGGTGGGAAGAATCCTTTAAATATGTAATATTATACTCTCACATGACTTTAACATCATACCTGATAAAGTCACTTAATTTATTGATAGCATTTTTGACATCTTCAATTAAATAGCCTCATAAAGCAATTGGGAGTACATACTATTGTACATGAAGGCTATAGTCAATATCAAATTATGAGCCCAACATAAATTCAAATGCAAATAAAAGCCTAAAATAGAATATTGAAACTTGCAATAGCTTTTATTGATCATGTGATTTGAGACCTTTTGACTGTAGTTGTCATAGCTCTATGGTTAGCTAGCCACATAGCTAGTCATCCACTATTGTATGGAGTGTAGAGAAGATGAAGTAGAGTTGTAGAAGAGTGGTGTTTGTCTCCATCTCTTTTCTATACGATGCACTCCTCTTGTGTGTGCTTATGTGATTGTAGTGCTTGAGGTCCCCCTGTTTCCTACAAGGGGGGCGGAGGGAGCTAGTTTGGAGGAGGGGAGAGGAGACTAGGAGGATAAGATTGTTTTATCAACTTTAGCTAGAGACCCTTGAGCTTTGAGCATCCAATTTGATGGTCTTTTCCAAAAATATTTACATTTTTGATAGATAAGGAACCCACCATGATCAAAAGCACACAAAGGCTTGAATGACCCAATTGATGCCCCATCACCCTCCCATGATTGACTATTTAAAGCACCAAGACCAAAATACATAGCAAGGTTATTGCGAGAGAGCTTGGCTATATAGGTGAGATGAAATCTTCATTGCCTCATAGTGGTCACATCTGAAAATCCCTTTCATGGGACCATTCCATAGAGTGCTTTCGAAAGTTGACCAGCTATAATGCCAAAAACTTGGAGAGATATCTTATCTTCCTTATTTTCATATTTGAGGTGTCGATCAAGGGTTGTGACACGTGTAGTACATAGAGGCTCCGTTCCCTTCCTCTCCCTTTCACGTAATGAAAATCTCTCACCAGACCTCCTTTCCCTTTCATGTGACAATAACCGCCAATGAAAATCTCTCACCAAATCCGTCTAATGATTCAATCTCAGACAACAGCATCCGTCCATGTTTCAATCTATCCTTCAAACAACCGATCCTTGCAAGCTTTTCACCGGAATCCACATGTTCTGTCTATGTTTCGCCACCAGAAGCACCAATGGACTCTCTCGGAGCATGCCTCTCTAACGATCACAGCAGCGTAGAATCGTCGTTCCCTCGAATTCCTCCACACGCAAGGTAGGTCATGTCGAAGAAGAATTGCTGATGATCTCTCTCAGATTCTCACAATCAATCAGCTGATCTCTCTAATCATCCCGCAATGAAAATTGTGTGACAGGCTATTGGATGTCCTCCCCGACGACAATAAGTACATCTTCCATGATCCCTGGCAAGGAGTTCCGGACGAGAACGATTTCTCTGAAAGCTTAAGCAATCCCGCACAGGATTGTGTAATTGATTGATATTTGCCAAAGCTCCTCTGGCAAAGAATTCTTAACAGGAAGGATATTCAGGACGTAGTGGGATCTATGGATAGTTACTGATCTCACGTGACACGCTTCCAGAATCCAAGCCCTGGACCAAAATTCGATGGGCTCTCCAAGAGATGATGTCGGACTGAGTCTCCACTATTTCTGATGACTCAAAATTGCGTGAGAGGATGGTGAGGGAAAGAAAATCTGCATTGCTTTTACCCTTTGAAAGAAAAAGCACTGCAAAGATGAGTGTACTATTTCTGCGATGGTCACGGCACAAGAAAAGGAATACGAAGCTCAAGCAGTGAGAGCATGCATTGAGTTAGTGACAATGTGCCAAGGGTAGAAGTAGAACTGAATAATGTAGCGTGAGAGTTTGCGGGAGCCTGAAGTTTGGAGTCGCCTTGGAGCGAAAGATGTGGCATAGTTTAGGGAGGAGAGGAGGCACATATGTACCACACGACTACCCGGGCTATGGCTGAAGGTTGTTGATGCTGAGCTATGATCCATGATGAAGCTAGAGAGATTTGGCTATGACTACCGGATGCGGAGGCTCACAAAAGACGATCTGCAGCAGCAGGGAAAGTCATGAAGAGAGAGCAATGTATTATGTGGCGAAAGGATGCAAAAGCTTACAAACGATGATGTGCAATGAAGAAGCTGGTATGTCGATGATGGTGATGAAGCGGCAAGATTGTAGGTGTGAAGAGATTCTTCGTTCCATTTTTGGGCATGAGAACGGATGCACTGGTGACCTTTTCTATCTTTCCAACACCTCTCTCCCCTCCCCTTGAGTCTTCTTGGCGTTGCTCCTTCCTTATTCTTCTCTGTCCTGGCACTTCTTCTCTCTTTATTTTTTTCCCCTTCACATCACTTCTCATCTCATGCCGAATCTATAATTGAACATGATTTTTCGTCACCATGACCTTTTGCTCCATCTCATTTTTCCTTGCCTAACTATGTCGCTTCAAATTAGAATTCACTCACCATGAAAGAAGCCTAAGCATACCTCAATGGATGCTAGATCGCATCAAAAGCTTGTAGGCTGGTGACACAGTGGTGGTGAAATGATTCATGCTTTTGAGTTCTATTCGAACAGGTACAATTGATGAAGTGCCCAAGTTGGCAAGATACACGCTTTTGGTTAGAATGGGTCCTAAAGTCCTTGCATTCTCTGATAACGAGGATTCCAAGCTCTGCTTAAGCTGGGGTGCCGAGCCCCTACAGTGCAATCTATCCAATACTAAGTCTGTGTTTATGAGAGTTTGTTGAAAGCTTCCTTCAATGTAGCTTAACTCCTTTTTGCTTGAATGATTGTATCTATGGACCTTCGACGTTGGCTATGGATTCCTGTGCTTACCAAATCATCCCTGGCTCCTCTATCTCCCTTGCAATCCCTTTGCAAGCTTTGACCTTTGGCAAGCTGACAATGAAAACAAGGCATAGCAGGAAGAAAACTTCTCCCCCACTCACAAATCTCAAAATGCTATGCGAGGACCACACAATAATGGGAGCCTCCTTCGGTTCATGTTATGATTAGGGCTTAAATGGAGATTTTTCTTTTGAGCCTCCTAGCCAGATAATCTAAATAAAATCTTTTACTATAGTTTTAGGCTTTATTCAGAACAAATACTTTTCTGAATGTGTGACGATTGAGGTGTCAATCAAAGGGCTATGCCATATGGCATATTTGTAAGCTCCTCCCTTCTCCTTGCCCTTCTATACAAAGCACAATATATGCTATCTAGATCTAATTTGAAAATTCACAAAAAATCAATCAAATATCAAGATTTTGTGAAATCTTATTCATAACATGAGATCTGACAAACGTGGGTCCGAAACCCATCGTAGAGAGGTCAAGCTGATCATTGCCTTAAAAGACCAAAATTGATGCATTCTTATTTAATATGCTCACAATCTTCGGGCAAAAATGTACGCATTTTTAAATTTAATACTCTCACAAATACAATTTTAATCTATAAAAAGAGAATGTGTCTAAGAGTAACCTTATTTTAGAGAAACTAACATAGGGTTTCACGTGAAAAGGCCGGCTCAACAAACAAGATAGGCTTCTTTGCATTGGCTTCATCTGCTGTTTTGGCTTCACTTGGATATTGCCTCTGAATTGTCCGCCATTTTTTGTCCTCCTATGTTGAATCCGAGCCTACCTGAGAGTTTGGGTTGTGTGTTATCGTTTGGTCGAGATAAAGATTAAAATAGCTGAGAGATGAGCTACTTCATTACTTAGATCACAAGCTTACCAGCACCAATAAGGATATTGTGCAGAATATTTGCAGCTATGATAGTATTCACGGCCATTCTGCTGCTTCTCTCCACCCTCGCTCATTTGGTCGAGGCTAACGTGCCCCGCCCCGTCCATTGCAACTCCACGGGATGTACTGTTACTTACTATCAAGGCGTCTGGTTGGACAGGACACCTTGCAAGGCAGCTAAAGCCCTGTACCCAACCACCGAACAAGAGCTCATCGAGGCAATCGTGTATGCAACCATGACAAAGTCCAAGGTGAAAGTGGTGAGCAAGGGTTCTCATAGCACCACGAAGCTGGTTTGTCCAGGCGGTGATGAGGGTATAATCATAAGCACAAGCGATTACGGCTCCCGGATACTTATAAACGAGACAGCAAGGACCGTGACAGCAGATCCAGGGGTGGAGCTGCGAGATCTACTGGATCGTATCGCAGAGGTTGGCTTGGCACTTCCTCACACGCCTTACTGGGAGGGGGTGTCGGTGGCCGGTTTAATCAGCACTGGAGCTCACGGAAGCGGACTGTGGGGGAGAGGCAGTGCTCCGCATGATTACGTAGTGGGAATGCGACTAGTAACACCTGCAACGGAAGCGGAAGGGTATGCCAAGGTGATAGATTTAAAGAGAGGGGACGAAGATTTGGATGCAGCGAGGCTATCGCTGGGAGTGTTGGGGGCGATTTCGGAGGTGACATTCGAGCTGGAGCCAATGTTCAAGAGGGCAGTGAAGTTGGAGATAAGGGGAGACGAGCGGTTGGAGGAGGAGATAGAAGAGTTTGGTAGGGAGCACGAGTTCGGGGGGATGAGCTGGTATCCATCGGAAGGGAAGGTATTGTTGAAGGTGGATGACAGGGTGGGAGTCGAGGAAGAGGGACAAGGAGAATACAAGCTAGCGACATTTGTGCCAATGGAGGTGGAGCTAATACAAGCCATGACAACTGCACGTAAGAAAACATGCATGAATGATGCAAATCAAGCTTGTTCTTCTTCTTTCTCCATGAGATTCTTCATTTCCGTATTCGTTCTTGATCTTGTTGGTTGTTCTTGCGCTTCACGTCAATCATCTCCATTCGCTCCACCGTTTTTTTAATCTTCTGTTTGCCTCCTTGCAGAAATCGCTGCCGAAGAGCTCCAAAACCAGGACGAGCTCTGCTCTACATGCCACCACATGATGACACAACGCCTCAGATCTGGCGATGGGCTCGTCAACCTGCACAACACCTTTACTCACTACCCCGTCGTCGGCTTCAATCATAAGATGCAAACTTCGGGTAGCTGCCACAGATCCAATGCAGTAATCACGCCCACCCGAATAGATTTCGGCACTGAAGAAGAAGAAGATATAGCTGGTAGCAGTAATATAGTCCACATGAGCTCCAAGCCCTCCACCTGCATCTGGAGCCCCGACATCCCTGGCTTCTTCTTCTTCAATATTGCCATCTCTGTCCCCATTTCACGTATTCACGACGCCATCCTGGAGATCAAGAAGCTTCGTGACGCCAAACCGCAGGGGATGTGTGGGCTGGGCATCTACGGCGGCGTCTGGATTCGCTTCCTGAAGGCCTCCAAGGCCTATCTGGGGGAGCGCAAGGACTCCGTCATGTTTGAGATGCTCTTCTATCGCTCCCGATACCCCAACAATCCCCGATTTAACGAGGACATCATCGAGGAGATCGAGCAAATGCTCCTCAACAAATTCGGAGGGAAACCGCACTGGGGCAAGAATCGTGATCTAGCTTTCGAGGGCATGCAGGAGCGAACCAACGACATGGCCAAGTTCTTAATTGCTCGTGAGAAGTTTGATCCCCTTGGCCTCTTTTCGAGTGAGTGGTCTGATGCTGTCCTTGGCCGGATTTCTTCCCACTCCCCTCATTCTCGCTCCATACAACTATTCCAAGACCATTGTGCCTTAGAAGGACTCTGCATCTGTCAAAACGACTCTCATTGCCACCCTGCCAAGGGCTACTATTGTACACACGGCCGTGTCTTTGAGGAAGCCAGAGTTTGTCGATATGAAGAGCCCTCCCCTCGCTCATCCATCTAAATGACAATTGCTCATTCATATTGGGAGGTCCCCATTTAGATTATCTTTTTCTCTCTTAAGGAGAGGTTTGGGGGAGGATGATTGGAGCAAATATGATCCTTGGATTAGACTAAAATCTTGTGGGCCGTTCATTCATTTTTCGTGAAACTACATGCGAAGGTAGTTACAACTTACTCTTGATTTCAACGTTACATATTCTTCTTCCACATTCTTCACCTCCGAGCCAAAACTTGAGAATCGAGACTCTCTTGGTCTATGATTTAGTTCCTACAAAGCCTGTGTCACAATTCCCTCTTCAAAGGACAGATTGCAGTAGTAGCTGATGATCACAAAGAAAAGCCAAAGAGTTATCATTCATGATCTCAAGATTCATCAGCGGAATGCATTTCACAACTTGTTGTTCAAGCAAGACGTGAAAGTGCTTATCTTCAAGGTATCCGATCGCATGTGGAATGGGTTTAGGCATGGGTTTTAGGTAATGCCATTTGCATATGTTCACAAAAGATTTCGCAATGCATCGTCAACATCCAATCTAACTCCTTTTTTCCTACGAAAGTAGGTTATTCCATTGCACAGAGAATGATGGGGGGTAAAAAAGATGAAAGCAACTATAATCAACGTCAAATTGTTCATCGACTACCCTAGACATGCTTGCATTTCTCCAATCAAGGTAAGGCAATTTGTATATGTGGATGCTCTCTCTCTCTCTCTCTCTCTCTCTCTCTCTCTCTCTCTATGTCTCTATCTTTATCTCTCTCTCGATTGCCAATGAAACGTGAGCATGAAGAAAAGATTTTTAAAATTTCGATGGGAATGTAGTCAAGCAGAGGTCAAGCAATTAACTATCCAAAATTTGGCATGCCACAATATTGTGTGAGTAATTTTACTTGAGTGGCAAAGCCATGGGTTTCAAACTAGTAATAGTATATTGGCAACATGACAGTGATTCTAAGGACAGAGTCCACTAGTCAACATGTGTATTTTTTTTAAAACACAAAAAAAAGTGTCTGTTTAGTATTGTATATGGGGAGGGGTACCATAAACAAAAGATTACATGAAGTGAAACAAGAGGGGGAGGGAAGGAAGTAAGAGTCTCTCTCGCTCTCTCTCTCTCTCTCTCTCTCTCTATATATATATATATATATATATATGTATATGCATGCATGCATGTATGTATGTATGTATGCATGCATTCTCTCTCTCTCTCTCTCTCTCTCTCTCTTTCTCTTTCCTCTTGTAATAGAGATATATTTCCAACAATTATTTTACAGATATTATTTCCTAATAGAGATATATTTCAAAAAATTATTATACAGATGGCCACATGACTGCCATTTGATGTCTAAAGCTTCCCTCAGAACTGCAAACCATTGTGGTAGCTCAGAGCATCTGACATCCAAGATATAGTCTTGTCATTCTTCACCACATGGGATGACCTTAAGGAAGAGACTTGCCACAATAGTACCCTCATCTAAGATATAGTCATACCAAAAGTCCTGACCTTAATGAAGAGACTTGCCATGATGTAGCCCTTAATTAATATGCACAACAACACAAAGCATCCATAGACATGCACATAGATGCATTTTTTTAACTTAAAAAAAACTTACGGGCGTGTCTACTTGAGCGTCTATTAGCACGTCTACAGAGCCATGTCTATAGACACATCTATATAATAGACAGACGTGCATATAGGCACACTATTAGACACTCTGTAGAAATTAAAAAAAAAAAGAAAGATGTGTTCATAGATGCTCTATAGATTTTTTTAATAAAAAAAGGCAAAAATTTGTGTGGTTGAACAAAATGCTGTGTGATTACAAGAATCCCATTTCCATAATGTGCAATTCAATTCTAACAGCCAACTGCATTTTAATTAGCACGGTTGGCATTTTAATTAGCACTCCAAGCATGTCTATAGCTGACGATTACAATTCTGAATAAAACATTACAACTCCAAAATGTTTAGTTCACAATGCATTCATTGGATAGAATATTGCACAAGGAAATTGAAAGCCAAAAAAATAAAAGGAGTGTATATTAATTAAGTACTTTTAAATACCTGGGGGGCGCTCCAGTAGCCCGGATATACTACTCCTGAGTAATCAACCCCTCATCATAGAAGTGCCTCCATGTATGTCCTTTGCGATGTCCACGATGGTAGGCTATCTCAACAGGAGTAGGGTACTTGCCCACGATATCAAGTTACAAGATGACACAATTTGCGGAGGGGTTAGTACAAAGAAACAACCTCCTAATAAACCACATAAGCACAATATAATTTGAGATCGATACTTACAAATTGGGCCTCCCATGATTCAACACCCCCTGCTCTCCATTTGGATCCTTCGTGCCTCCACATGCTGCAGATTGGGGTCTGCCTTCACTGCCTTCATTGCTTTCTTCCACTCATGCTTAATATATTAGGAAAGAAGGAAACTCATTTTGGGGCCCCTCTAAGAAATTCACTATTTACCTATTTTTGTTGCACTCAAAATATGGAAAATGCCATAATATATGAATATTTACTATGCAAAAATGTCAGTCTAGTACTCAGGCTTCACATTAAATGCATATATAAGATCCTTGATTTTCTATACAATATTTGATGATTTTGACATTGCGAATGCGTTCGGTCCCAAATCCCCAAATTGACCCTAGAGACACCGAAAACCGACGCTCAAAGACCTAAAAAAGAAAAAAAATGCATGAAATGGGGGATTTACACAAAAACTCGATTTGGCCAATTGGACTGATGCCCAAAGGCTCGAAAAAGGGTAAAAATGGGGGATTTGCATAAAAACGTGATTTGGCCAGTTGGACAGTGATAGTCGGAGGTCTGAAAAATGGCAAAAATGCTCGGAATGGGGGATTTGCACAAAAAACTTGATTTGGCTAGCTAGACAGTTCGAGCTGGCCATATCATGTTTTTGTGCAATTCTCCCATTCTGCTCATTTTTGCCCTTTTTCGAGCCTCCGGGCATCAGTTTTCGGTGTCTCTAGGGTTAATTTGGGGGTTTCAACCCGCTCTAGACGCATGGGCGATGTCAGAATCAATAAATACTACACAAAAAATCATCTTTTGAAGATCGCGTACATCAGACATAATAAAAGCAAAATGATTTTGATTATGACTTATTTTATATTTTTACATGGTTTTTGGTATTTTTCCAACGTTACGTTGGCCCTCTTCTGATTGGTCGAGAACCTATTTTTCTAAACCCTAAAAGGCCCCAAAATGAGCTCGCTTTTTTCCTAATGTGAACCAGCCCCTTAGTGGTTGACCTCCCTCTCTCCTGGCAATCTTGACTAGTGCGTGGCTCTTAAGCGAAGATCTTTTACTGGCAAATATAACAACAATCTTTGACTTTGACCATTTATCTGTGAACTCAACATTGGGGGGATTGGGATACCTAGAGCGTACAACATGAATGGTCTCATTAGCCAACCTTTTTGGATGCTCTTTGTATGGAATAAAGCAATCTCTGTAGTTGTTATCAACTATGTCAGAGCACATGAAAGCCATGATGTCCTTCCCTCGTGCATCCAACCTTTTTGGATCCACTTTGTATGGAATAAAGCAATCTCTGTAGTTGTTAGCAACTACAGAGCACATGAAAGCCATGATGTCCTTCCCTCGCGCATCCATCAAGGTGCCTCCTCTCTAAGTGATGTCATAGAAGATTGTACCATCACCCTCTGGAACATCTGCATGATCTGAATCATCCCCGCCCCCACCATTACCCCCCCCAAAGCACTATGCCATGCATCCCCTAGAGCTCTCCCTGCTACTACGCCTAATGCCATGTCGTACGAGCTAGTACGCTGGCCACTCGTCTTTGGAGAAGGGACTCTTGACCACAAACCTTGGAGAAGGGACTCCAAACCGCCCCCACAAGGAAGAAGGGAATGTTGATGATCCGAGAGAAGGGACTCCAGACCGCAGGGGAGAAGTGACTCCTGATGATCACGGAGAAGGCTAGCGGCTCTGTCGCCTACTGGGCTATCTCGACTCCATAGGAGTAATCTCAGCTGGTGTGGGTATGGGGTGGTTTGGAGTCTGTACTGCCGACTCCTGGGGGGTGTTTTGAGTACTCGTCATGTATGTGTATAACTCTTGAGGAGTGGGAGGGTGGCCCAAAATCCCGTGATTTCCATCATGCATGCCCTCTTTCCATCATGCATGCCCTTTTTCCATCATGCATGCAATCCCATGATTTCCATCATCCATGTCCTCTTTTCATCATGCGTGCAATTCCTTGATTTCCATCATGCATGCCCTCTCTCTTTATCCCACCCTCATGCTGCAATCCAATTTCCCTCATGCAATCACTTATTTTGATCATTCATGCAATCCATTATTTTCTCACGAATGCTTAAGGCATTGAAAATTCGACTTAAACATGCATGCGAGGGCTTTTTCCATGGTGGTGACTTTTTGTAACTTGTCATTTACAATAAATCTCTATGTTTTGATGATTAAGATATTGTTTGAGTTCTTCAAGTGTATAATACTATTTATGATAGCATGCTAGTAAGCAAAGAAAATGAGAAATTTTGATCATCCAAATTTGAGTATCTATAATAGTATCTACCTTTCAGTATTTTGTCCATGGTGGTGTCTTACCCTTGTGTATTATAATCTTCAATACATGGTTGTGAAAATATCAGGTTTTTGAGCCAAAACAGGGAGCATGTTAATGTGATCCCAGTTTTGGCCCAAAGATGACATTTTCACATACTTGTATCTTTTGATATACAAGTCCAACTGGGGTCATATTACATATCAAATCAATGGCAAGGTATGATTTATATGATTATCATGCCTTTTAGATGATTTAGATGATTTTCATGCCTTTTACCACCATCTAGTAAAATTTCATGCACCAAAATACATATTTGTGGTGGTTGATTTGTTGCATTGGTTGGATTAGTGGGATGTAAGAGTGAAACATTGGGGAGGTATGTTTTCACATAGTAAAACAAAGAAACATGGGTTTTGTTTCAAGAGTGAATAGAGTTAAAAAAGCTAAGCATTTACATATGCATGGAATGTAGGCTAATCCATTGAAGGAGACCTTGGAAATGCCCCACATGTGTGGAAGAGTTGCATTGATGATCTCAATCACTATAATGGTGGAAAGAGAGGACTTGATTTTAGTAGGGTTTGTCTTTGATAGTAACGATGACTTCACAATGAAACATACCAACTCTCTTATGGGGAATGTGAAATTAGTGTTAGTGGCTTTAAAGTTATATGCATATTTAACCTTCTAGCATTGAGGAAACATATGGGAATTTGAATAAATTATATTTTTTTGCTACTCAAATAGGGGATTTATAGATCTTTTATTATTTTGTAATATTCGCTTTTTCTTGCTCACTTTTTGGTAATCGTCTTTCTCTTATAACCATCATTTCATACCATATAAGAGAATTTGGAAAAATCTTGATAATTTGGGAATTTTTGAGGGGTTGTAATTATGTAACATTCAATGGTTTTCATTGATTTTTCCCATAGATTTGGCAGTCCATCCAAATCTCGCAAATATGCATGGTTTGCATCAACATAAATAAAATGTCAAATGTTGAGGTTTCAACCAATGCATGGTATTTTTTGAGGGGTTGTTTTGCATTAGTCAGGAAAAAAACATCATATGTTTGAGTTCAACCAAGCATTTTTTGCCTCTTTTCGAAAAAATGTGGTGTTCAAAAACACCATTTTAGTTTAGTTGGAGAAAAACTAAGAATGCAAAACTAGTCCTTGATATTTTGTCGTGTGTGCACTTGCAACCACAAAGCAATGGTTTGCAAAAAAAAAGATAAAGAAAAAAGATCAATGTCATACCTTCCAAGTATATGTGTTAGTATTCAATTAAATTATCATTGTGCAAGACAAAAAAAGTCATGCTTTTCAAGTACCTTCACTCCATTGTGGAGTTAGCATTGGAGTCGAAATCTATTCTATGAGACAAACTGGATAAAGCTTGCTTGCATGTAATAGTTGGTATCTTCATGTTGATGGGGAGGTTGCTGCTCTTCAAGGAAACCTTCTTTGAGAGGTTACCTTTTGGAACCCATGACCATACAATAGCATCAACAGATTCCCAACGTGGAGGATCACCTTTATTGCACATCTAAATCTTGTTCCAACAATCTACATACACCTCCTCAATTTTGCATTGTGTCTTTTGCATATAGGTGCCCAATATTGTATGAAAACCTTCTTGAAATTTTTAGATTTATTATCCTTCTGTACTTTAGTTTGAGCAATGCCTAGCCAAATTGGGTAAATTTTTTCTACAAGTCGGACCAAAAGAAAGTGTCCTTTTTGTACATCGACCATTGGGTCAAATGATTGTTTTGGCTTTTTCCTTTGAGGTCCATAGTAGTGATCATTCAACTCTTCAATTCCTTGAAACTCATCATTTTCATTATCAACTACTTGCACACAATCAATAAGTTGTGTCTTTGGCCAAAATCTCTCATACATGCCCTCTACACTATTGTTTGGTTTATCAAGCTCATCAATCATGTTCTTCCAGTACGTCACTACTGGATTGTAAAACTTTAGGTTCAAATGGGTAGACATACAAAACAACACCCTCAGCAATGCTCTTGGCTTTCTGCTCATCCCATATTAAAACTTTCTTGTCCTTCCATGATTCTCGAATGGAAAACTCATCATATTCACATAGAGGTTCAACATCAATGGTATCTGATGTTATATCATTCATTGGTATAATAGCTCCATTGACATTGTCAACACAATTCATTGATCGTGCTTTCCAATGAACAACACTACCCAAAGCCTTATAGACTAAGAATGCATCCATTGTAGGAAATGGAAGAAGTGCACTTTCATCCATACAAATATCGATCACCACCGATACATTGTTTTCTCCTAAGGGCACACCTTGGCACATGTCATCATGGGATGTAGAGAATATTATCCCAATGGCAACAATCTTTCCACTGACAAGCAAGTTGACTTTAACTCGCACTTTCGATGTGGCACCTACATACATAGCATTTGTTATAGTTCAATATTGATATTTGATGGAGTGACTTAAGATGAAAATGCTTTACAAGATTTCATTGCATGACCAAATCTTCCTAAACCTTGGTGCTTTGAATTTTAGCTAGCAAAATATGGCTACATGGCCAAATCTTCACAGACCATGGTGCTTTGAAAGGGAGCCAACAAGATTTGGCCACATGGCCAAATCTCCTAAGACACTGGTGCTTTGAAAGAAGCAACAAGATTTGGCCACATGGCCAAATCTACCGGCCAGACCTTGGTGCTTTCAAAGAAGCTAGCAAGATTTGGATGCACGGTGAAATCCTTCGAGACCTTGGTGACTTCTTTCAAAGCACTAAAAAGATTTGGTTGTGGCATTCTTTCAAACCTGGGGAGATTTGGTTGTGTGGCCGAATCTTGTAGGCTTCTTTCAAAGCACTAGGGTATGGGGAGTTTTGGCCGTGCAACCAAATCTTGCATGCTTCTTTCAAATCGAGTAGGTTTTGGGAGATTTGGCCATGTGGCCAAATCTTTTCAAAGCATTAGGGTTTGGAGAGATTTGGTCGTGCTGCCAAATCTTGCTAGCTTCTTTCAAACCACCAGGGTTTGCTTCTTTCAAATCACTAGGAAGATTTGGCCACATGGCCAAATCTTCAAACGTTAAATTAAAAAATTAAAAATCCAGATTTTAAAATTCAAAATTCAAATTTTAAAATTCAAATTTGAAATTTCAAAATTCAAATTTCAAGTTTCAAGTTTCAAAATTTGAAATTCAAATCTAGAGATCCTACTTTCAAAAAAATCCTACATGCTTTTCATGATTCACGCTATTACACTTTAAAATCATACTATTACTTTAAAGCAAAACTGAAAATCTAAAACTTTTAAAAAACCAAAACTTTAAAAGGCAAAGCTAAACAAACCTTTTAAACCAAGCATAAAAATTAAAACTATGAGAAGGAATTGAATTCGTCTTCATGGGGGATCAAGTGCTAGGCTCACCTTGTTCTCTCCCTTCCTAGATCTCAAATGTGTAACTAGGGTGGTTTGAGAGCCTTAGGACAATGTCTTAGATGGGATAGTTCTTGGAAAACACTCCTCCACACTTGGTTAGCTAATTGCAAGCAAAAAATTTCAAAACTATGTCAAAATGAGAGGTCCTAGGAGGCTCCCCATCCCAGATTTGTCTTGACAGTGTGCACTTAACTATGTAGGTTAGATTTGTCCTAACAGTGTGCACTTAACTATGTAGGTTTTAAACTTCCATCACCAATTAAACACTCCATAGGTCTTTTTTTTGTTTTGCTCTACATGCTTTTGGGGGGATTGCTCCTTTTCCCCCAACCCTTCCTTTTCCACGTTTTTCGTCTCTTGCCCCCCCGCTTCCTCCAACACCCTTCATCCACCTGCAAGCAACATCCTCTTCCTGGTGCTTCTTTCCATCCTGGCTGAATCCTCTGCTCCCATGACACGACATGCTTTTGAGGTGCTCCTACGTCCATCTTTGGAAATATCCTGGGGCGCTTCTCTCCATCAGGAAAATGCTTCTCTCTATTCGTCTCTATTGTATCCTACTCCTGTGATGCTCCTCTCTTCTGAGGTGCTCCTCTTCATCCATTTGTGGAAATATCTTGCTTCTCTTACTTCTGAGGTGCTCCTCTCCGTTCGGTTCTGGAGTAAGACTTCTCTCGGGCTTTGCAAGTCTTCTCTATGGCCCTAGAACCTTTTGCTCCTCTCCGTCCGTTTCTAGAGCAAGCCTCCTCTCGGGCTCTTACAAGTCCTCTCCCAAGGCTCTTATGTGTGGGTCAAGCTCTTGGCCTTCATCTGCTCTGGATCGACCTTCATGACACCATTCGGACGTGTACCCTACTCTTCTGCTCCCCCAAGCTCTTCTGCTTCTCCCCTTTGGCTCCTCTTCTGTCAGTCCCCTTCTCTCTGTTCCTCCATCTACCCTCCTCTCCCTGCACCTCCGTCTACCCTCCTCTCCCTGCACCTCCGTCTACCCTCCTCTCAATTCACCTCGGTCAACTACCGCATGCAATAAGAGAACTGGTTTTTTGAGGAAACGAATAGATTTGCCTGCCTGCTAGAAATCCAAAGAGCACAAGCACATGAATGACAATGGCTACTCAATCATCCAAGTAAGAAAGCAAAAGAAATCAAAAGTGTACCTGATTCTTGCATGTTCTCCATCTTTTCCATTTCGAAACACCACGATTTGAAATCAAGAGTCTTGTAAAAGTAGGAATCTCGAAGTGGGATTTGAAAGTATCTTGAAATTTGAAATTTGTATCTAAGATTCAGAATTTCAATTTTGAATTTTGAATTTTGAATTTTGAATTTTGAATTTTGAATTTTAAATTTTGAATCTAAGATATTGAATTTTAAATTTTGAATTTTGGATTTTGAATTTTGAATTTTCAGATTTGAAATTTGAATCTTAAGATTTGAATTTTGAATTTTAAATGGGGAGATTAGGCCATGCGGCCAAATCTTCTTGGCTTCTTTCAAAACATACAAGATTTGGCCACACAGCCAAATCTCCCTAGATCTTGGTGATTTGAAAGAAGCTATAAAGATTTGGCATCATAGCTAAATCTCCCTAAACCTTGCTGCTTTGAAAAGATAATCTCCCTAGACACTCGTGATTAGAAAGAAGCTAGCACGATTTGGCTACACAGCCAAGTCTCCCTAAATCCTTGTGATTGAAAAGAAGCTAGAAAGATTTGGCATCACAGCCAAATCTCCCCAAACCCTGCTGCTTTAAAAAGATTTGGCCACATGGCCAAGATTTGGCATCATAACCAAATCTCCCCAAATCCTGTTGCTTTGAAAAGATTTGGCCACACTGCCAAATCTCCCTAGACCCTCGTGATTAGAAAGAAGCTAGCAAGATTTGGCTGCATAGCCAAATCTCCCTAAACCCTTGTGATTTATAAAAAGCTAGAAAGATTTGGCATCGTAGCCAAATCTCCCCAAACCTTAGTGCCTTGAAAAGATTTGGCTACACGGCCAAATCTCCCCAAACCCTGGTGCTTTGAAAAGATTTGGCTGCACGGCCAAATCTCCATAGACCCTCGTGATTAGAAAGAAGCTAGCAAGATTTGGCTGCATGGCCAAATCTCCCTAGACCCAGGTGATTTAAAAGACGCTAGAAAGATTTGACCGATTTGAAAGAAGCTAGCAAGATTTGGCTGCACGATCAAATCTATCCAGACCCTAGTGCTTTGAAAGAAGCCCACAAGATCTGGCCACAAGCCTGCCAAATCTCCCCAAACTCTAGTGCTTTGAAAGAAGCCCATAAGATTTGACCACACATTTAAACCTCCCCTTCTGGTAGTTTAAAAGAAGCTCATAAGATTTGGCCGCACGGCCAAATCTCCCTAGACCCTAGTGCTTTCTCAAATCTACCACTATGTCTAGTATCAATTATCGATTCTATTTGAGATATGTTTATTGATAATGTGTTTTGTCTAACATTAAACATTGTAAAGATGATAGTTTGTATATTGCTTGGATTTTTTATAGAAAAGGCACAAATGTGAAGAAGGTTGAGAAAGTTGTAAGTGGATTTGGAGAAAAAAGCATACCTTGGTACTTTGACATATATAGTATTGAGAGAGCACAGTTGACACGAGTTCACTTATTTGTTTTGTTACCTAATAAAAGTGCATACACTTGTGTTGGATCGGTACATCAAATCACAGAAGATGTGGTTGGAAAAGAGGGAGATATTGAATTGTTGATCATTATAAATCAAAATAAGAAATTCCTCTTGGATCCCAACGATTATGAAGCATCTCATATGAAGTTTGATGTAGATGACAACATGCACTCAAGAGGCTAGATAAGTGTTGATGAATCAGTTGATGGAAATGAAATTGACACAGTGACAACAATCATTGAATCATATCACAAAGTTTTAGCAACATTAAAGAAGCACAACAGTGGGGAAGATAGTGGGGAAGGAACAAAGAAAGGAAAGTCTCAAGCACCAGGTGGTAGTGGACAAGGGGCAAAGAAAGGAAAGCTAACTATAATTGATGCACTAGAGGAAGAAAGACCTCCAGAGGGTATGCTAGCAGTTGTGGAAAGAGGCAGTGGTAGTGAATTAGAGCCAAGTGGAAAGGTCATAGGAAAAAAGGGGCAAAAGAAACCATCAGACTTGGTGGAATATGAAAAATACTGCCCATTCGGGTTGTATGCAACATTTCCAATTCCAGTTGTAAGATGTTAAAAAGCTCCTCCAAGCTATGTATATAGAGAGTTGAACAAAGAGAATCCCATTTTAGTTTATCAAGTCATATAATACCATCCAATCATTCACTTCTAATCCATAAAGTAAATGCAATCCATAAATAGTATGTTGAAATGCAAACCACATAACTAGATAGAAGAGGCTTTGAAGCCTACATAAACCAAAAAACCCAAAAAAACCCAAAACTGCCAACGCGGTGGCATGGTCATGGCCTTCTACAAAGAAGTTCTCACTCTTGTTAGGGCAAGCCTCACTTCTTGCATCTTCAACATAGGTGGATGGGTAAACCTATGCTGCTCTGGATCAAGGCCAAAGGCTTGCAAAACAAAATAAAATTTGCTTCCGGATAGCCAGACCATACCATGACCGGGTTAAGGTTCTCCCAAAAGAGTACTTGTGCATTTGTGTCCTCTTCTTTCAGTTCACATGTGGCTATATATAGCATGTGCTGTTGAGAAGGTTCCTCAATAAGTATGTATTCCTTGCACTTCCTTTAGGTGCAACAATAGGTAGATAGCCTATTCTTTTCATAGAAATATTCTTCAGTGATGATAATCCTAGTTGGCTAGAACAAAATCAATAGTAGATTTACAATGCAATATCAAAGTTCGTACACATCCCATAACAGATTCTGAAAAAATTGACAACAACCCACCTTCATGTGGAGAAGCTTGCTACAGAGACTTCAGTTATAACTCTAGGCCTCCTGCTATTGTAGCGAATTGCCTTTTAGTCCTAAAACAAAGCAGCTTTTAGAAAGGGTAGATAAAAAGGATCTAACCAAGTGCCACTATTGGATACTATCTGGACAACATTCAATATATGCTGCTAAAATATTCACATCTAATGATGATAATAGCATAGCCCAAAGAAAGAACTACTACCACACCAGCTAGGCGAGGATTTTAGTGAATTGTCCTGCATGCTTTTGTGTGGAGATATCAAAGATGGCAAACCTGGAGTCTCGAAATATCTTGAGACAATCTCCATACATTAATATACTTAAGCGAGGGGACAATGGATTCTCTTTAATAGACCCAAGAAAGCACAACAAGGGCTTGCAAAGGGCTTGCAAAAGGACATCTAGATTGTGAGAATTGGGATGTAAGTACAAATTTTAATTATGAACCATTTTTTACAAGTCTATTTTCTTAATTATTACATTCTAATGGATTCATATATTTTGGAGGCTTTCATTGACACTAGCAAGGTAACATTGGGCAATAGCTTTGCCACGAAGGATGTACATATGATCATCAGAAGCGATGCCATTTATGATGGTTGGATCTCCATCCTTGAGGATTACATTGTAGGCAAATATTCACAAGATGGAAAATGCTGTAGGCAACCCACAATCTCAATGTTTAGATGCTTGCATGGATTGAGTGATGATCAAATTGGTCAAACTCAAAATGACATTAAGGAAGGTAGAGTAGTCATAGCTAAAACAAATACTAATGCCATGATTCTTGATATTGAAGGATGAGCTATGCAGATCAAGAGAGATGCTGCACTACAAGAAGAACTTTATATGTTTGTATTGGCAGAACGACCTTCTTTAAGTTAAAAAATTGGGATGAGTGCAGATTACATTTTAAAATTAGTCTAGAATTGTATCATTGGATTCGTGGTTGCTCTGACTCATGGTTAAAAGTGAAGCTTCAATAGGGCAAGGAAACTCCACCATTGCCTGATGCTGCAAAGGGTATCTGAGGTGGATTATGGGACAAAGTGAAGGTGCAAGTCATGGACCGCCGAATTCCACCCAGCCTTGGAGGTTCTACACAGTCGGTTCAAACATGGAGGGAATGGAATTTATACATAATGTGTACCAAGAGCCAATGGAAATAGGGGTTGATTTTTTGGATGTAATGTATGGACCAAGCAGAAGTAGAAATTGGAATGAGGATCGCTGTGAGTGTTTGTTGAAAAGCTTGATGACAATCGCTTCTCCCCCAGTGCAATTCCTTCTTGTGGTGTTCTTGACCATGTCTCATGTATCATGTTTGAAGAATGCATTAAATAAGACATGTAGACAATATAAAATACACTTTGGTTGCCTTAATTTTGAAACTGCATATATATTTGTCACTGGATCTATGGATGGCTTAATTGCCTGTGTAGTGGTAAGCAAGGAAAAGCATTTCAACGATATTGAGTGCTATACCAATGCACAATGTAAGCCATCAATATATGTTGCAGATGAAAAATATGAAAAATCAAGTGGTGCAGAAGAATCAGGTGACGAGGATGATGATGATGAATTTGACATTGAATTGTCCTTGAAAAGAAAACGTTCAAGTATCATGAAAGACATGATCATGGGTTTCTATTGAGAATATGAGCATGTATTGGACTTGTTCTCTCAGAGGCTTGCTGCAATAGAGTCTCTTTCTTGTAAGAGGCATGTTGTTTGAGTTGTTGAGACTTATGAGGAGTTGGCAAAGGTGGAAAGCATCTGTTGCATGTATGCTTACAGTAATCATGAAATTTGACAATGGGCTGGCTTGTAAGAACCAATATTGGCAATAGAGGGGGTACCAAAAGATGATACAGCTGAAGGTGGAGGGGATAAAGAAATTGATACCATACTAGGATAAAAAGAGCTTCAACCCTTTAATGAAGAGCAGCGTGATCATTTACAAAAACACACTTCAAAGTTTTGGGAACAAAAGAGGAAGCAACAAGTCCTTGAAATTGTCCTTTTATATGGTATTCGTGTTTTCCATATGTTGTCTTGCTATATTCTCCATATGATGTATTAATTTTGTTCCAAATATCTTTTAATATTCTTGGAAATTTCTTCTATCTCATTCCCATAATTCAAGCATTCATTTGTATTCTTGAATATGTTTGATTTTCTATATTTCATGAAAAGATGTGTTTGCATGTTATAATTGTATGGAGTGTGATGCACATCCAAATTTATTTATGAGTTCATAAATGTTAAAAAGTGTGTTGAGTCTTGATCGTGATGAATTAATTAGTGTAAATTGTTGTTTCTATCCTTATTCACTTCATATGAATTCTCAAATATGTTTTGGCCGCTTGGCCAAATCTTTTCTTAGTGGGAACACTCGGGCAATGCTAGATAATGTTGGACTCCACTCTATCTATTATGCAAAGGCTTTTGGCATTGTAAGGATATGCAGTTTTGGGGATTAAAATAACTTGAAAGGGTATAGATTCAACAACTTTAGGGGGTATACTAAGCATATGAACATGAATGTTTTCTTTTTTTTAGTAATTTGAAAAAGAAAAACATGAATGCTTTCGCACAAACATATTGCATTGAGAGCACACAACCTGAAGTTTGACAATTTGGTTTTCCATCTCAATCTTCAGTTTGTTTCTACTTATGAATTTCATTTCCTTGTTTACCAATAGATCTTGGCCATCTCAATTGCACATTGCTAGAAGCATTGCCTGTACATGTGACACCTGATCCAATGATTCGTTATGTGCATAATTTGAACATTAGCATGCAAGTTCCAAGCTCAACATGGTTGATTGAAAATGTTGAGGATGCAATGTCTGGAGTTAATGTTCCATTGACAAATGTGGATGCAAGCTTAGAAGGTAAAGGAGAAGAAGCAATGTCATTGTATGAAGCCAAGGTGCAGGAAGAAATTTTAGAAGGTAAAGGAGAAGACATAATGTCACCCTCAGAAATAATGTCAAAAGAGGTTATAACAAAAATAAGACTAAGAGTGATAATAGATTTGAAAGGGTTATTGCTCGAGCATTGTTTTTCGAAGTCAAACAAACATATGAGCTTGCACAATGGGAAGCATTGGCTTGTTCTCCATCCTCGGTGTTTAGAGATTCTACAATGGTTACTTGATCACTGCCATGTTCGCATTTGGTCCACTGAAGGAGAAAAGGGCATGGTGCAACACATGCTGGACACTTTGGAGCATCATGTTAACAGAAAGTTACATTTCTTCATGGTTTGGGATGCAATGGCATGCCACAAGCACACAAAGAGTAGAATCATTCGACCCGATAGGATGAATGTGGAAGTGAAGTTTAAACCATTAATGAGAGTGTGGTGTTGTTTTAAAGAGGAATGCAAACCAGCAAGAATAGTGTTCATTGACGTTTTGCCTTACACGGGTTGCGTTAATCCAGCAACAAAAATTGCGTTTTCCCTACAAAATTTGATATAGATTGTGGTGATTCTATTTTGCTTCATGAGTTATTGCCATACCTACAAATGCTAGATGATGCAGTAGATGTGCGTAGTGCTATCTCTTCTAACAGATTTGGTAAAGCTCTGATTGTCGAAGGGCATGATATGTTCTATTATTTTCAACCAGTGATCCTTGAATTCAAAGCAAAAAACAAAGAAGTGCTCAAAAGGATGAATGTCGAATCTCATATGTCTACTCGTAGTTTTAAAAAAAACATAGAGAAAGGTATTGCTTCACCTATAACCAAAAGTAGAGTGAGAGGGACTTGTCCTACTAAAAGAAGTATGGTGCATGCTCAACATGTTACATTGAATGAAGAAGAAGAATGCATGCTAGGAAAAATTGCCAAAATGGGGCCGTTGAAATATAGTGAGGCAAAACACTTTGCTATGGTTCTTGGATGCAAGGAAAGAGGAATCACTACCGATGCTACAAGGGCATTCTTAGCCAACTTGATTCGATTTTATTGCATAGACAACCCTTAGTGAATCTAAGTGATCTTGTTAATTAGAGTTGCAGACACAAATGCTCAACTAAAACATTTGTACCTACATTCTGATTTATATTTGGACACTATTTGGTTAGATTCAATTTGCAAAACATTATGTCTCAATTTGTTTTGTGAAAGAATTAATAGACATTGAGTTAGTACCTTGTGCAAAAAATGCTCTATGCTTTGTGATTTGAGTTTGTATTCCATCCTAAACGAATGATTCTTTGATTTTAAACATATGATAGGTGTTGCAGATTGTCCTAAAAAGTTGAAGAGCTATCTTATTACAAAATTTGATCCTACATCCAATGGTTTATGGAAACATGAATTGCCCATACCCATTGATCACGTGTTCAAAATGAATGGCATCCATTATGAACTAAAGAAATCAACAATACCTGGGGTAGGATATGGTCTTTTTGTACATACGAGCATCAAGAAGAAGGTATATAATGGTCCAAAGTATGATTATGATACTTGGAGATCTCTCCTCAAGATTTTCCCAAGGATGAAGACTTATGGAATGTTTGAAGATCCGTTCATTGAGCCATTGACAGATGTGAAATGTATTGTATGGAAACATTGCTGGATATATAAATAGCTCAATGTATTATAAAGAAAGAACAAATGTTATATTTGTATATATCCCTAAGCTACCACCTTGGGCTCAAAATTCACAAGGAGATTTGAGTGCCCATGGCCACATTACTGTGCAAACCATAAAGGATATCTCCTTTGGAGATGAGCTACTTTGTGAGTATGAATACTAGTATGGAATTGTTAATGATTGTGTTAAACGATGTGGTGCAAAATTGGCTATGTGTCAATGGTTTTGATTATATTTTGCACAAGAAAGCAATAAAAAAAAAGGTTTTTATCAAGACCATGTCTTTGAGTTTCATGAGCTCTATTGTGATGGAGAGTTTCACGAGCTCTATTGTGATGCAATGGTGTTTTTGAACACCACATTTATATGATGGATGTCAAAGCTCTACCATAATCCTATTGCATATGTCAATACTGCAATCTATCAACATAGAAACATATGCATTTGGCATTAATTTGAGACATCTAACATACCAAATAAAAATTGACAGTTGTTGCAAGTTTAATTTTGTTTTTGAACACCACATTTATATGATGGATGTCAAAGCTCTATAACAATCCTATTGCATATATCGATACTGCAATTTAATTTACTCCAATGAATCTTCCTAATGCAACATCTATAAATTGGCTTTTGTTTGTGGTTTCGATACATATGAAACAACAAACATCTTTCTTTCACTAGAAAGTCAACAAATGTTTTGGCCATGGGGCCATGTTCACATCTATTAAGGCCTTTTGCCCATAGCAACATACGGAAGCTTGTTGCTTGGGTTCTAGGAATTGGGAAAGTATTGTGCATGGTCTAGTCTCCCCCAACATAATTGAAACTTGGGTCCTCAATGGAGTTAGTGTTTCAATAAAAAACATCAAATTTTACTTTTGAAGTGACTATATTTTATTTTGTGGGAATTGGGATTTTCCCAAATTCTCTTATATAGTATTTTATGGTGCAACATGTAAAAATGTGGCTCGAGTTTGCAATGTGCTTGGCCTTGACTGCTATTGATAGCTTTAAGTGACACCTCAAATATATTGTTGAAAGTAGGTAGGGCCAATCTACCTCTTCGGTGTCCTCGAAGGCAATAGCTATCCAAGAAATATACTAGTGAGGAACATATCCAATGCTCTTTTTCAACCCTCTAAACTCAAAAATAAAATGATAGAACATTTGGAGGCCCTCATTAGGAGACTGAATGCTCAAGTGACACTATGATGATGAGTAACTCTCCTCCTCGAAGAACTCATCACACCTATTGTTGTCTGCCAGTGCTCCTGGTGTTGTCGGAGTGACCAACCAAAAATCTTCTCACAAAAATGCCATGGATAGCTGAGCATGCTCTCCATAGAAGATGATGGTATGATATTCTGCATCATAAGAGTCTAGGATCTCTTCTAGCTACGCTTTGTCCCAAACTTCTACCAATGGAAGCTTTAAAAAGAAAGAGAGAGGAAAGAAGAGAGGAGGGATAGAAAGAAGGAGAAAAAGAGACAAAGAATGAAAGAAGAGAGCCGAAAGAAGAGAGGAGGGAAAGAGAGAAATAGAAGAAATAAAAGAGGAGAGAAAGAGGAAAGAATGAAAGAAGAGAGCCAAAAGAAGAGGAGGGAAAGAAAGAATGCGAGAAGAGTGGAAGAAGAAGAGGGAAAGAGAGTAAAAGAGTGGAGAGAGAGAGAAAGAAAGGAAAGAAGAGAGGAGGGAAAGAAAGAAGGAGAGAAATAGTGGAGAGAAAAGAGAGAGAGAGACAAAAGAGATGAAAGAAGAGAGGAGGAAAGAGAGAAAGATAAAAAAAAAGAGAGGAGGGAACGAAATAGAGCCAAGATGATATGATAGTAAGCATACCTCACAATTCCACTGATCTTGTAGATAGTTGTTCTAACATCTTTTGATAAGCATCCTTTCACTGTAATTGGAGGATATACTATCCAAGCAACAAAGTAATTATAACAATGCATCACAATGATCATAGCTATATTAAGCATGAGGACAATTGTAGTTATAGTAAGCATTCAAGCATGTAGAATACTTGTAAGAACTTGTGCCAATCATGGGACTTGAGGCCACTGAGCTTATTGTCCTTTGAAAATGCTCCTTTCAAGCAATGCATGTGTCCCATTGGTGTTTGAAAAGAGGCAATGGCTGCCTTGACTATTGCCTCATCTCTCTTGGAAGTGCTTTTGGGAGAACAACTTTTGGACCATGCATTTGGGGCCACAAGTCAGGGAGTCCTATCCATGGCTCGTAAGTCTTCTCACACTCCTCTTGTTTCTTTGTCATGAACCAAGTACCAAATAGAAGCCCCCACATTCTTGAAGATATGCATGGGATCCAAGCTATGATTTATTTGCAACTTACCCCAATATGGAAGCTTGTGAAATATCGATAGCCTCTTCAAACCACAAGGAGGCTCCTCTCCATTCTCCCTCCAAGTGGCAATCCAAGTAACTTGCCTTCAAAGATGGTGGCGGTGGATCAAGTTGACCTTCACGTGTAGGATGGTCAGGCGGAAGGTATCATGTTTGACCTTCATAAACCTTTTCCTCATATGTTTTTAGTGTCATGCAAGTGGGTCAATGTTAGCTTGGGTGTAGCCAATCGTGAAACTATTTTTTGGGGCCATTTTGGGCCGCAACACGATGCGCTTCTAGGTGAATATTTGAATTTTGTGTGGACGCGTGCTCTTGTCAAAAATTTTCCCAATGTCATGAAGGTGCATTGGTGTAATAATGAGACACAATCTATTTGTTCAGAACATTGCATAGCTCGACCCATGACATCTCTGCACTACTTCATGCAGCACAGTCTCTGGCCTATGCCACTTGATCACTTATTATTGTGCAGCCTTTTGCTGCAGCTTTGCCACCTGTCACTGGGCATGTACCCATGTAGATCATTAAAATTGAAGGTTGGCTTGGAGAGACCACCGCGCTAGTTCTTGCCATAATAATGAGACATAATCTATCATTCTGAACACTGCCATTACATCACAGTCTCTAGCTTGACCACCTATCATCATGCAGCCTTTTGCCACTTCTTTGCTTGCACCCCATGCAAATCATAGGTTAGCTTAGAGAGACCACCGTGCTAGTTTTTGGCATAATAATGAGATGAAATATATCATTCTGAGCATTGCCTTAGTGCAGGCGTGACCACCTGTCATCACCCATAATTCAAGGTTGTCTTGGAGAGATCATCATGCTGGTTCTTAGAGTTATAGCTCCATTACCTATTTTTACGTATTATGAGAGGAGATCTATGAAAGCCACCACGCTGGTTCTTGGAGTTATATATTTGTGTACCAAGGAAAATGTATTCCGTTGTGCAACCAAGAAAAATGCAATTGATGATATGGCCCTT
Organism: Dipteris shenzhenensis; assembly: GCF_047967505.1. NCBI lineage: Eukaryota > Viridiplantae > Streptophyta > Polypodiopsida > Gleicheniales > Dipteridaceae > Dipteris > Dipteris shenzhenensis. The sequence continues at coordinate 61,716,081 of NC_141596.1, forward strand.
GAGGGGTCCATATCTATGTGCATTATATAATATCCAGGATGTTATTGGACAGAAATGGCATGTCGATATGGCCCTTGCCCCTAAAGGGGACCCCTCAAGGGCCATATCGTCAATTGCATTTTTCGAAAGTTTAATTGTATTTTTCTAGATGTATCTCCATGCAACCACAACGGTGGGGTCGTTGGAGTTATTTTAGCACTATTTTGGTCATAAACCAAGGAAATTGTAGTTCTTCTTTCTTGGTATTTTAGTCCTTGTTGCAGTAAATATAAATGATGGCAAAAGTACAATTTATCGAGTGAAAATTGAGCAAAAGAGATTAAAATCAGTCGGGGTGGAGAAGACAATGAGGCAGCTCCTAGGAAGGATGCAGAGAACCGCCACCGGTGGAGCAAATTCCAGCCACCGCGGTGGAGAAATTTGCAGTAGCCATGGTGAGGGCTATTTTTTATGAAACACTATTGGAAATACAAAGAGCAACCTACAACACCCTACAAGAAGATCATGATAGATGTTTGCACAAGCTTGCCGTGGCTTTTGATAGTTATGAAAAGAAGTCCGCTGCCCTACGAGATTTCCAAACTAGAGTGGAATTCTTGGAAACCGCCCATGAAGAAGTTTTTCAAGAATTTACAAAAGTTCAACAAATGCTGAGGGATTCTGATGTAGCTGTTGCATAGAGTGAGTAAAAAGTGGAGGAGATGAAGGTGAACATGCACAGCCTTAGGATGAGGGAGGAAGGAATCAAGAAGCAACTTCGTCATGTACAGAGCAAGACTGTGGTATTGACGACTACAATAGTTAAATCGGATGCCTATCCCACTATGTAGCAGGGTCTGAAATGCATAGTCTGCCATACCCCCATCATAGATGACTGTTGTATCTGATGGCATGCATGCTACCACCCTGTGTGGGTGCATACAAAATCACTATGTAGAGAATGCCATTTTCCATTGCCCAGGTCATGGACAGATCAAATGTGCTACTTGCTACATCTATCTATGAGATGAGAAAGTAGATGCTACAGTTCAATTTGCCATTTGGGCAAAAGATCTTAAAGACAAGGAGCTCAAATTGAAGAAGTCCAAGACTGAACTTGATTGCAAGGAAAAGGAGCCTGAAGGAAGGATCCAGCCCCCTTTTGAAAAGGAGAAAAAAGTGCCGAGCCTGCAACCAGGAAGCTCAAATCAAGGAAAGAGGAAGTGACATGAAGGGAAGGAGTCTTTGAGATTGTAATCTATGTAATCTGTGTGTAATAATATATTGAATTGTTAATCTTCTCTGGAGTTTACTTGGGCAATGTTTTCTCAGCTAAGTGACTAGATAGTGTCCTTTGATCCACGCCAGTTCGGTGATAATAATGAGATGAAAGATTTCGATTTGACATGTAATATGAGATGAAAGATTTTGATTAGATCACTAATGTGAGACTGAAAGATTTTGATTAGTGAACTATTGTACCACGAAAGATTTCAATTAGACAACTAATGTGAGACGAAAGATTGAGATTAGACAACTAACATGAGACTGAAGAATGAGAAGGTCGGGCTCAATGAACTCTCTCCCTATTCAAGTGCAGAGTGCAGACACAACTAAGTGCCCATTACAAAATCTAGCCCCAAAACTCTATACACCAATCCAAACTCTGTATACCGATCCACCTACTGCGAATCTATGGCATATGCAAAAGACTTTGGAATGCTTTTGTTCTGTCTGAAAACAATGTTGGATGGCATCCTCGTAGAAATAGACTCGAAGAAGGAGGAAAGTAGTTGCAAGGAGGACAGGCTTCGGTGGTGGGTGTATTACTTGGAGTCAGCACATATGGTGATTACTAATTTCCTTTTTTTTGCTCCTTTAAGGTACTTGTCAAGCTCATGATGTAGGTTTCTTTTGGCAGGACATGAAAGAGGCTTGAAGATATATAGAGTGCAAAGAGTAGGATGAAGAGGACCCCCAGTGAAAGGAGGAGTTACTATGGGCATATAAGTCAGCAGAGTCAAGCAAGCAGTGTGATCCGAGTGTGTGAAGAGGTTTGCCATAGTGCAATAGACTGGCCTCCAGAGCTGGGAGATGCTTGCTATAGAGAGGTTGATAAGATAGTTGGGAGTTTGGAATTTCCTTGAAATAATAAAAATCTTGAAGGCATTTCTTGAACTTGTGGATATTCTCATGGTGCTTGTAATACATGATTTTGTATCGACCTACTTCCATGTTAGTACTTAAATGTTTTAAGTAGTCCGATGGTTGAAATCTGATGCTTAACAATAACCAGTCTAAAGGGCACTAGCACTATGCAACAAATTTTAGGATAGCATGGTAGTAGTGTAGGGATAGCATAGTAGTAGTGCATGATTAGTGCAGGATAAGTTATCACCAGTGTGGTGGTTGGTTGCACTAGAATATGTACAGCCACCAGCGCGGTGTTTCTTTTCTATTATTACAAGATGAATGGATTTGTTGGAAACCAATGCGGTGATTGTTGGGATATACTAAAAGCAAGCATGGGATGAAATCTGATGGTTAACGAAATGATAGACAGTCTAAAGGGCACTATTTTAGTATAGCACTATGTAACAGATTTTAGGATAGCATGGCAATAGTGTAGGGATAGCACGGTAGTGGTGTAGGATAAGTTATCGCCAGCACAGTTGTTGGTTTGCACTAGGATATGAACAGCCACCAGCGCAGTGGTTTGCTTCTATTATTACAAGATGAATGGATTTGTAGGATGTGTGGATTTGTTATGGGAAACCAGCACGGTGGTTGTTGGGATATACTAAAAACAAGCATGGGTTTTACCGTTTGGGACTTACAAAAACAATTTAATAAAACCAGCACGATGGTTGTTTGGGATATAAAAAGCAGTCTCAATACAAATTCCATTTTGTAGGACAAGTGGACATATTGTTTCCCTGCAATGAGACTACATACATTTTCTTAGTACTGTCTCAATCGTCCTCATCCACTACTCCAAGACACCCCAAGATATGCTCATGTGTGTCTAAATCCAATTTGAAGACACTCTTGCCCTTCTTTTGTTGTGGCAAAGGTTGCATCTGGAACTTAATAGCTCTTACTACATGAGAGTACACACATGTTTGTGGACTCTTATGTAGCAGTTCGTAATTGCGGCCTCTCTTGGATGTTTTTTGGTACCAAAAAGCACCGACTACTACATCCTACTTCTCGTAGGATTATCCTTCAACCTTGTACTTAGGTTTTGTGCAGTGCAATAGAAAGTATGGGTCATCTTCCTCGTTCTCCCCAAAATCTGTGACAACTGCAAAGTTATCCCCCTCTTCCAGACAGTCAGTGAGGTCATTGAAACTCCCCCCAAAGTGTGGCAAGTCTTTTGTCTCTCCATTGTTTGTGACTCCATTCGAATGTACAAGAAAGACCTGAACTCGATCCCATGTCTTCATAGTTGCAATGTTCTCATAATCATCATGATCCCCTATGATGCACGCACTGCAGAAATAAGAAAGTTTTCTCGTTTTAATCAGTTGGTTGTTTGAAAAGCCCCATATGCTGTGTAGACCATGATCTCCTTTAATTTTCTCGCAATCGTGCCAACTTCTCCTTTGCACTTCATCCACTTTCACTTCATGGAACACTCTGCGTACTATAATATTCTTAAGGCTTTGTTTATTATATGTTGAATGCACTCTTGTGGAGAGGTAGGCTATAAGCCATGTTACAACATCATGGGCATCATTGAGTTTCTCTTGAGGGCATGCTAATTGGTGTTTAAATAGAGCTTCATTATAACAGCACCGCATCCATCATGTTCACCCTTGCCATGGCTAGACCCAAAGAAATTCCACATCATGTCTAGACCGATCAGGGATTTGAACCTTGAGATGAAGTAGAATCCATGTGCTGATTTAAATTGAGAGGCAGCACCATCTGACCACACCCAATGTTGTTTTATATTTTTTGCATGGGGATTTTCCTGTTTTAGCCATTCCCAATGTAGTAGAAAAGCATGTTGCACAAATAGGATGTCATGTTCCCTATCATCTTAAATGTAGAAATGGTAAGTACGTTGCACTAACCTGGACTCCTGTGAGTCATCAAGCAGATTGGCATAAGGCATGGAGGAATCAAGCAAATGACTATATGTGATATGCACAAGAATTGTTATCTGCTTGTTGTACCAGTGAGCACTTTCTATCTCATCTTATTCTTGAAAAGAATAATTTTTTGCAAAATCTATGACAGATACAAAAGTGTCACGGGGAAAATTGGCAAGGCACGTCCTGAACTGCTTATCCTGCCAGCTAGCCATGAAATTGTGAAGCACATATTTTGAGATGGATTGAGCCACGTGACCTGCAAGCTCCCTTCGCTGGGTGCTCTTATATGACAGTAGCCATCTCTTTTTATCGGATCCTTCAACATTGACATTTTTAAATCTCCTCCATTTTAGAGTAACCTGGTTGTCTTCCCTCATTTCATTTGGACAAACATTGAGTGTCTTCTTCTTCAGCTTTAAACTGCAATGCTTGCATGTGCCGCAAATGCATTCAACCCTTTGCCACTCACACGATCTCCCTTTGGACAAACCACTGGCTCCCATAGAGACCTTAGGCTACAAAATCTGGCATCCCTCGCAACACATGATGAGGATCCAAGTGGCCTACAGAGACTACGCATTCATTGGGGAGGCATGGGCATTGATCCTTATGGAGCAATGCTCCTATTCAACCACGTTGGTTTAGACAATCACATAACTGGTGATTGAGCTGAAGCAGCCATAGTTGCATGATGTTCCAACCACCGGGCTAGTTTAAACACACTATTCAAAAATTTGGACTTTCTCTCTTGGTTTGGACCTTTTTTTGGAGAATATCCTCTCCACTTAACTTCACTTAGTGAGCTCAAAAATTGGGTTTTTTAGAGCGCTAAATGGGTCACTTATATACAAATATGGCCTTATTAAGCTAAAAAGTCAAGTGGTGACCTCTAATATAAAAAAGTATGGCTCAATGAAGCTATAATTCCCAAACTTGTGCATGGTGCCCCCATCCAATAATAACTATAATAATAATAACAGTAGTCTCCTAACTCTAGTTCAATTTTAACACTATACTGATAAAGTGAAAATATGATACCATATGAAAAGAGTTTGCTGAATTCAACAAATAAGTGGTGTATAGATACACCATTAAAAAAAAAAAAGAGTTTGTTGAATTCAATATATAAGTGGCGTATAGATACACCCTTTTTTTGAAAAACAAAGCATACAATACATTATCTTATTGGTGGTGTATAGATACACCATTGGTATGGAAAAAAGCATACAAAACATTATCTTATGGATCTAAATCTCGTTCAGAGTCATCGGAGTCATGTAATGTATTTGCGCTTGATGGGTCAAGTCTTGCCAAATGATGTTTAATATGGACACGACTTGGATAAGGAATTGTGATACATTTTTCAACATTGTATCCATGCTTCTTTTTAAAACTTTGTGTCCTCAATTTCCAGCAATGAATAATTCTACTAACTTCCACCTCTGTTAATCCCTCATTATTTGGAACCCATTCACGTGTCTTTTGCAAGCATCCCTCATAGAGCTGTTTTATTGTATATCTTCTCGGGAGATTTTTCAATGGCTTTGGTTCATACCATAAAGCTTGAGTGTTATAGGAGTTCCCTTGTCATCCCTTTCTATCTTAGTAACCTTTGTATCCCAAATAGGGCCACCTTGGTCATCCAACTCTGAACCTAGATCAAATGCCCAAATTGCAACAAATAGACCCTCTTCAATCTCATTAGATATTATAAACTCTGGTAAGGGTTTGTCTCCCTTCCTGCCACAATATTTTCGAGGTAGATGGCATTCCTCTGCTTCCTCCATATCTACTAACATATTTATATCCAAAGGAAAACTTGGTGACCTAGCTTGTTCCAGCAAAAAAGATTCACAGTATTCAATGCTCATTAAGTTTTCTTGTCTTTCTAAAGATTGGATAAGTGCTTTAGTTGATTTAATTGTCTCCAAATTCTTAGTTGATTGCTCTAGATATTTTTGCATCATACTTTGAAGATGTTTAATGAAGGCTTTCAAGCCTTTCATTTCATCTATGTCAAGTGATTTGTTTTTTGCAAGAACAAATTTAGTTTCCTCTAATGGAATTATTTGTTGTAATAAAGCATATGACTCACTCCATAAATGATCTCCATCTACTGAGTAGTGCTTCCATTGCATCACTGGAATATTGTTATGCATGTGAAACAGAAAGTAGTGTGGATTTGTGTGTCCTATTAGGGTATCATCTCCTGCTTGTAAATGTGGTTGTATGAATGCTCTCCAATCTACCATCCTCTCTAAGATGTTGTTGACATTTGACACATCCATCTAGCATTGTTTGTGGAAGATGAGGCTATGGTAATGCATGGTCTTCGAGAACTTGCTTTAATATTGCGGTTGTATTTATAGTGCTTCCATGGCATTTAAGCTTGTAGGTATTTCCATGAATTGTATGAACCACTTTTTCTTTCACCTCTGCCCAGATGGTCCAGTATGTGCCATGTGATAGTCCAGTTAACCATTGATATCCTCGATTGCAAATGGGTCTCCCATTAACCATGGGTTTCAATCTAGGTTTACAGTGTCTTGTGCTCAAATCTTGATTAGTGCCTTGATGAAGAAAGCATGAAAACTCTTGAAGAAGATAGTTATGTTTATTAGGCGCTGTCTTACTCCAAATACCAAGGCATATGGCTACACAATCATCTTTCCCAACTTTTCTAATGCAAAGTCTCTTACAACAAGCTTGCATAAGCATCCTTTCCATATTCTCCTCGGATAACATTACATGTCTCTTTGATTCTGGAATTGATGCCATGATTCTTCGCCTCTTTACACTCACATACTTTCTTTTTGTAAATAGTGTCTTGCATTTTCCAGTTGTAAGCCCATCAAACCTCGAATCCATTTCCCTTGAATCTTCATCTCTATAATCAAATGCTATGTGGGCTTGAGAATTCTTTGATACCTTATAATATCTTGGAAATGGCAATCTGGTAGACATGTTCATTGATGTCAATTTGTTGCCAATGCCTTTTGAATTTTGTGGTTGAACTCTTTCTCCTTTGTAACTCAAGATTATCCCATCTATATTCTCTGGCATGCTAGTAACAATATTACGAAAAAAATGACAAGTCTCAGATTCTCTGTCCCTTTTGCCCTGCATTCGAGTGGTAACATCATGATCATTGTCACTGATATCATTAATTCCTGTTATTGCATCACTTATCCCATCAATCTTTGTGTGTATTTTTCTTTGTGGTCCCATCTTATTATTCTCAACACAAGACAAGTCTTCTATATCAGTAAGCATGTTTGAGTCACTTGCAACCCAAGACAAGTCTTCTATACCAGTGAGCCTGTTCGAGTCACTTGCAATACATGATAAGTCTTCTATATCAGTGAGTCTGTTCGAGTCACTTGCAACACAAGACAAGTCTTCTATACCAGTGAGCATGTTCGAGTCACTTGCAACACAAGACAAGTCTTCTATACTAGTGAGTATATTTGAGTCACTTGCAACACAAGAAACCTTTTCTACATCAACATCTGTTACTATAATGTCCTCAATACTTGTGAGCATGCCACTATGATACTCTTGATCACTACTATAGCTTCTTATTAATTTGGATCCCATTTGTGTTATAGTCCTTTTCTTCTGATAATATTCTGTTGTGTCTTCCATGACATTGAAGAAAACTGTCTTGGGCAAACTTGATTTCAAGAAAGCTAATCCCCATTTACAAGTACTATGAACTTGTAGATGAGACATAGTATTATGGACATCTAGATGTGAAGTACTATCCATTGCATTTTGAATGACACCTACACTAGTCAACTTAATTATCTCCACTATATAGAGAAAACTTTGAGCATAGCCCTTAAAGTTGCCAATTGCTAAAACTTCTCCAGAGCAAGATAACATCTCTACTTTTTTCCGCTCAAAATAAGTTTTCTTGATATCTTGAAAGTATGTCTTTGGAACAATTTCATCTTGGTCCCAGAGCGTTCTGTGTGCTTGCATATCAAATATGTCACATTGTAAGATATTTCCCAATGTTTCAAAATCTCCATGTGGATATTTTAAATGTACTTCAGGATTTACAACATTGGTGATTATCACTACACATCTTCTCTGACCACAATGTTGGAAATGACACACATTCATAAAATCAAGACTATGAATTCGTTCAAAAGCCACCACTTCATTCTTCTTATATAACACCACATTCATACCCTCTTTTAGGATGAATACCTGTTTTATGTACAAAAATAGATTAGCAACTCAAAAAAAGACACAATAAATAATCATTGAGCTTATTATTACTTAATAACTTTTATATCAAAACTAGCAGAGAAGGCATTAAACCTAAACCCTACATCCTAAACTTTAAACAATTAATACCAAAACATCTTAACCACCGTACATCCTAAACTTTAAACATTTAATTCCTAAACCCTAAATCCTAAACTCCTAAATAATAAATCCTAAATCATAAACCCTAAACTCTAAATCCTAAACCCTAATTCCTAAATCCTAAATCCTAAACCCTATACCCTAATCCTAAAATACAACCAAAATTTAATGAATTTTTTTGATTTGTGCAACAAGTTGGATATATCCCCCAGCCTGTTGCACAAATCTTGGATATATCCTCCAACCTGTTGCACAAATCTTGGATATATCCTCCAACCTGTTGCTCAAATCAAGTGGAGGATATACCCAAGATTTGTGCAATTTGTTGCTCAAGCAACAGGTTGGGGGATATATCCAGCTTGTTGCACAAATTAGAAAAATTGTTAAAATTAAGAATTTTCTTGATTTGTGCAACAGATTGGATATACGGTTGGGGATGCATCCCCAACTTGTTACTCAAGCAACAGGTTGGGAGATATATCCAACCTGTTCCACAAGTCAAGAATTTTCTTGATTTGTGCAACAGGTTAGATTGAGCAACAGGTTGGGGATAAATCCAACCTGTTGTACAAATCAAGAAAATTCTTGACTTGTGGAACAAGTTGGATATATTGAGTAACAGAATGGGGGGTATATCAACCTATTGCACAAATCAAGAAAATTCTTGACTTGTAGAACAAGTTGTATATATCCCCCAACCTATTGCTTGAGCAACAGGTTGGGGGATATATCCAATCTGTTGCACAAATCAAGAAAATTATTGATTTGTGCAATAGGTTGGATATCCCCCAACCGTGTTGCACAAATCAAGAAATTTATTGATTTGTGCAACAGGTTGGATATCCCCCAACCTGTTGCTCAAGCAACATGTTGGGGGTGCACCCCCAACCGTATATCCAATCTGTTGCACAAATCAAGAAAATTCTTAAATTTTATAAATTTTTTGATTTGTGCAACAGGTTGGATATATCCCCCAACCTGTTGCTTAATTTTTTTGATTTGTGCAATAGGTTGGATATATCCCACAACCTGTTGCTTGAGCAACATATGTTGGGGGATATATCCAACCTGTTGCACAATCAGAAAAATTACAAAAATCAAGACTTTTCTCGATTTGTGTAATAGATTGGATATATGGTTAGGGGTGTACCCCCCAACCTGTTGCTTGAGCAACAAGTTGGGGGATATATCCAACCTATTCCACAAGTCAAGAATTTTCTCGATTTGTGCAACAGGCTGGATTGAGCAATAGGTTGGGGGAGATATCCAACCTATTGCACAAATCAAGAAAATTCTTGACTTGTGGAACAGGTTGGATATATTGAGTAACAGGTTGGGGGGTATATCAACCTATTGCACAAATCAAGAAAATTCTTGACTTATAGAACAAGTTGTATATATCTGCCAACCTATTGCTTGAGAACCAAGTTGGGGATTATATCCAATCTGTTGCACAAATCAAGAAAATTATTGATTTGTGCAACAATGTTGGATATCCCCCAACCTGTTGCTCAAGCAATAGGTTGGGGGTGCACTCCCAACCTATTACAACAGGTTGGGAGGTATATCCAATTTGTTGCACAAATCAAGGAATTTTCTTGATTTGTGCAATAGGTTGGATATATCCCCCAACTTGTTGCTCAATCCAACCTGTTGCACAAATTAAGAAAATTATTAACTTGTGGAACATGTTGGATATATCCTCCAACCTGTTGCTCAAGGAACAGGTTGGGGGTGCACCCCCAACTGTATATCCAATCTGTTGCACAAATCAAGAAAATTCTTGATTTGTGCAATTTTTTTGATTTGTGCAACAGGTTGGATATATTCCCCAACCTATTGCTCAAGCAAAAGGTTGGGGGATATATCCAACGTGTTGTACAAATAAAAAAAATTCATTAAATTTTGGCTGTATTTTAGGGTTAGGGTTTAGGGTTAGGATTTAGGGTTTAGGACTTAGGATTTAGGGTTTAGGGTTTAGGATTTAGGATTTAGGATTTAGAGTTTAGGGTTTAGGGTTTAGGATTTATTGTTTAGGAGTGTAGGATTTAGGGTTTAGGAATTAAATGTTTAAAGTTTATGATTTACGGTGGTTAAGATGTTTTGGTATTAATTGTTTAACGTTTATCCAACCAACCGTATATCCAATCTGTTGCACAATTCAAGAAAATTCTTGATTTGTGCAACAGATTGGATATATCCAATACTAGGTATAATCCTTTGCAAAGGCTTTACTTTAAGTAATTATAAGTCTACCTAGTTAAAGTATCCTACTTATTAGGGACAAGCACATAGGCTAAAAGCACACCGATTCATATTTTTTTACATTCATGCTGCATGGTGTATTAGAAGAAATGAAGAAGTATGTGATAATAAATATTCATAAGGAATATATATTCCATATCATGGATTCATACCATGGATATCTAGTGGTTGCTAAAGTAGAAAAATGATATGGATTCAATGATACTATAGTTTTATACAAAGCCTTAAACAAAGTTTAAGGCTTTTGCAAAGTATTACATATTGTAACAAAGATAAGCAAGTATGCTAAACCTCTTCCAGATTCTATGGTTTTAAATACCTACCTTACAAATACATTATCTAATTCTTCATTCTTTGACTAACAAGTACTATACACATGGAAGAAAAGCATACATGCTAAAAGTACTTGTGTAAATTTTAATATTTCCTTATTTTTTAAATTAATTCAATTCTTTGATTGAATACCTTTTTAAAATTAAAAGGTTATAGTATATAATATACATAATTTTAAAGTTATTAATGTATAATATTAATAATTTATATATTTATTTAAATTTATACAATAATTACTTTATATTTATATTAGTTTTTAAGTTAATAATGTATATTTTTATTAAAACCAAAATTTAATATCTAGTTAATAGCAAGAAGAATATTGTAGAGATTTTTCATATTAAGAACTACCTTACAAATACATAACATTGTAGAGAATTTTCATATTAAGAACTACCTTATGAATACATTCACTAATTCTTCATTGTTTTAAGCATAAGTATTATATAAAGCACATATACTAGAAGACTTCCCATTCAAAAATATTATTATTATTATTTTAATTAATATATATATATATATATATAATAATTATATAAGATTTATATTAATTTATAGATTAACAATATATATTTTTAGCAAAATTATATTTTCATATTAGTTAATAAAAATTTATTATATTATGGAGCAAAAATATTATAAATGGATTTCTTATATTAATAAAGTGTCGTGAGAAGAGTTTTTAGAGAGATTTATGGTTAAATTTTGTTTTGAAGTTCTTGCGTACGCAATAGCTATAGAGGTTTGAGTGTTAAAGGGTATGCTATCGGGTTTGATGCTATATATTATTAAATGCAATGACCTTTGGCATGCTTATGAGCCCTATAGCAAGCAAGTGCATGGAAAAAGAAACAATTCAAAATTGTTAATAGTGTTGGATTTATTAAAATATCTTTGCATATGCACAAATTGCACTTTTCCAACTTCTTTCATTTTAGGGTGAATCTAGATACCAATACCAACAACTATCAATGTTTGGAGCATGCCTCACTTTAGCACAACATTGGAGGCCCATTAACCCATGCATAATGATCTCATTTAGGTGTGTCCTTGGGTTGAGGAGAAGCTCACGTAGTGTACTTTAGAATGGTTACCTAGTTGCATGTATGTATAGCACAAAATTTTGATGTTTTAAATAAATTGCTATATCCTATAGTCTTCAGGATGCATGCTTCACATGAAACATAGCACTTATAATGCTTTAATAGTCTCGTTCCAAATCCTTATTACATAATTTTTTGCTCTCATGTTCAAGTTTGGAATGTGTACTATAACTTGAAGACAAAGTTTGCTAGTACTTTCTTGGCACAAATAGAGCAAGGATGAAGTGTCCCTTGTTTTTTATTAGCCATGGTGGGATATTGTAATACACCAAGACTATGTGACATGTTGACCAAGGTGTCGAGCATAACCAGAAAGGGTTCACCTCACCCATTGTGAGACCAAGATGTAAGTTGTGTGGCTCCCTTGTAAAGTCCAGCCACCTGTCATCTATATGCTTCCCAATAATACAATATGGAGGAATCCTGAGAGGTAAGCCCCTAGTTTTGATATCGGAGCACCATCATACAATAGTGTTGATTGCAACTCCCGCACCATAGTCTTAGACTTGGACATCATGTTTACATGTGACATTATGCCTTTAAAATTAGAATCCACCACGTCCACCATACCCTCGTCATCATCTACCACATGAGGCTGACTATCCTTAGGCTCCAATTGTGCAGGCATGTAAATACAAGATTAGTGTCTACAATATGTGCAAGGATAAGGCAACCTCTCCTTATGGCACTCCATGCTCCTGAGCATTGGCTCCTCATCCGATGAGCTTCCACTAATCCTCTCCACTTGCACACCTTTAAAATCACAGCCACAACCACGACACCAAGACAAGACCTAACAATTTCAAAAATCACTCAAGAACCCATCAAATTTAGG